>NW_014038934.1:6217-12781 GCF_001186125.1 Sphaeroforma arctica JP610 | reverse complement strand
TATTCTTGAGTGCATTTACATAAATTCAGAAATGTCAACATTATACAAAGCTACTTTACAGGCAACCAACAGCCGCAATGACCCTCTTATAGATATGAGACGAGTGTCCATGCGTGTTAAACATAACATATTCATATTCATATTCATATACATATACATATACATATACATATACATATACCTATACATATACATATACATATACATATACATATACATATACATATACATATACATATACATATACATATACATATGTATATACATATACATATACATATACACATGAATTTTCATTGCATACACATTGCATAAACACAACACATACATACATATACACTAGATATACGTATAAATATACATATACATATGCATAAACATATACACATGAATTTACAATACATACACATTGCATATACACTACACATACATACATATACATTACATATACATGCTATTAACGTTACATATACATTACATATATAATACACATACATATACGCATATACACATAGAACTTGCAGTGTCATTTATGGACGCATAGGCTTACCTCGTTGTCGCCCATTGCATCGTCGAAATTCGGCTCATCCACTGGCATGATTGTGATGTCACCGGTTTCTTCTTCCACCATGACCACTTCACAGAACACGTCACTGCGGAGGGGACAAAATTTAATTGGATCAAAATCAAATTGGATTAGTATCGGTATTTGTATGTGACCTGATTTTGAAGCGACAGTAACGATTCTACTTTTCTCCAGTCTGAAGGGTAAAGAAGCTATACAAATCAAACATCTGCCAATTAAAAGTGGCCTGATTTGTACTAGTGTCCCGAATTTTCCCAACCCGATCCCATTTTGAATTCTCCATCTCGTGCCATGAGTTGGCACACGTCGCCATAACAGGGTCAGTTACAAGCTGCTAAAAAACAACTAGTTTGATTGTTCGGTGCACTCTCCAGCACATCGCCACAACACGATATTCCAAATATAAAATTGCACGACAGTACATGTACTAGATTATGAATCATTACCGCAATGACAAGTGTCTTCATCTGACCCTACAGATATCACTGCCTACACTTACGGTAGCCCTCTACCATTCTCTTGTCCAAAAACTCAGGTCTCCTTTTATTGTGACAAATCTTCCCTTTTAGTGTACACGTGTCCCCTTGAGGGTGGCTGATATATATATATATATATATATATACATATATATATGCATACACACACACACACACATATATATATATATATATATATATATACTACCAACACTTCAATATGTATTTTCTATATGTCCTCATCCTGTAGGTAGACTATTCTTAACTGCTCGCAGTCCAGTCGGCAATATCATATGGTCATTGCACATATCGCCAGGGAACCATCAGTACAGAAGATACATAAATGCATCTCATAATCAGTACAGAAGATACAAAAATGCATCTCACAATGTACATATTCGGATCACACCTCTGTACCAAACACGGCTGCACACATTCATTCGTTCATTCATTCATGTACCTGTACGTCTTCATGCATTCATTCATTCATATACCTGCACATCTTCATGTATTCATTCATTCATATACCTGTACGTCTTCATGTATTCATTCATTCATATACCTGTACATCTTCATCTTGTGCGTGGCACAATTCATCAGCTGCTGGAAGTCTGGTCGGTCGTCTGGGGCATTTGCCCACGTGTTCATCATAAGGTCATTGAACACATCGTCCGGACATCCCTGCGGACACGACAGGCGTAGCACACAGTTCTCCAGCTGCTCCAGCACTAGAGCCAAGTTCATGTTCTCGTACGGGATCTGATAATTGTGGGTTATAACATAGGGGTAGTATGTTAGTAGCCGTTCTCGTAAGGGATCTGATAATGATGGGTTATAGCATAGGGGTAGTATGTTAGTAGCTGTTCTCGTACGGGATCTGATATTGATGGGTTATAGCATAGGGGTAGTGTGTTAGTAGCCGTTCTCGTACGGGATCTGATAATGATGGGATATAGCATAGGGGTAGTATGTTAATAGCCGTTCTCGTACGGGATCTGATAATGATGGGTTATAACATAAGGGTAGTATGTTAGTAGCCGTTCGCGTACGGGATCTGATAATGATGGGTTATAGCATAGGGGTAGTATGTTAGTAGCCGCAGTGGTATGGAATGCTTGTAAATCGGACATGTAGTGTGCTGCAGTGGCATATAGGTACCGAGGGCACCGAATGCTCCATTCATGGGGATACGGACAATACATATGATACACAGATATACAATCTCTCGAGTGGCATGTAGTGACTAACTAAAAGTGACTAGAATGGAGTGCACATTTCAGTTAATAAACTGTTTTCCGAATACTGTGAACTCTCATAGTAGCAGGTTTAACCCGAAAAATCACAAATTGCCTTGTCGTACAGTGTGTGAGATATGTCGTACAGCGTGTATGACATGACGTACAGCGTGTGTGACATGTCGTACAGCGTGTGTGACATGTCGTACAGTGTGTATGACATGTCGTACAGTGTGTGCGGCATGTTGTACCTTGCCGTTGCTGAAGATCTCCCAAGTAGTCACACCAAAGGCCCAAGCGTCGGATTTTGAACTGAACTTCAGCAGACGGTACGATTCGGGGGGTAGCCATCTCGCCGGTACTTTGCCCTGATGAGTCATTGTGTAGTAGCTCTTGTCGTCCCTTATTTGGCGTGAAAGTCCGAAATCGGACACCTGTATTTGGTATTTTAATGGAACAAAATTAGAATTAATGACTAATTTACTTTTACTTTTGGGGTTTGTCTCTGTATTTGGTGGAGGTTGTAGTTTGCTTTCTTCCTTTGGTGCAAAAGTACAATCTTAGGCTGTAAGGTAGGGTAGATATGAGAGTTGACCTAAACAAATAACTACACACACTGACTTCGAGATTATGTGCCCCGACAACACATCCCACAGATTAAACCTAAAATCCGTACATCACAAGGCGTGCTTAGCGCAAGCAGTACATACACAGAAGCATCTGCGTACATACAATGGCAGAGATACTTACAACTTCATGGATATCAATAAATTCATAACAAATAGTCGCAGCGGTACGAATAATTGACACTTTTGCACACTGCCAGGATATGATACGCATGTACATTCCCAGCAAACATAAACAGCCCAGGTTATACATACAGAGATATAACCAAAACAACAGCCAATACTAATACACACCTTGAGATATGAACAGCCAATACTAATACACACCTTGAGATATGGGAAACCAAAGGAAGCCGGTCCGCCAGTACCCAGCATGCAATTACGAGCCGCCAAATCACGGTGAACGATACCCTCGCGCTCTAAATAGGCCATTCCACGGGCCATCTGCTGCACATACCACAACTTCTCCGTCATGTTGATTGTATTCTTCTGCTCGGGAGTTAGTATGGTGTACAATATCAGTGGTGAGTATAGAGGTATCAGTGGCACATATAGAGGTAAGAGTGGTAAGCATAGAGGTATCAGTGGTAAGCATAGAGGTAAGAGTGTATGCATAGAGGTAAGAGTGGTAAGCATAGAGGTAAGAGTGGTAAGCATAGAGGTAACAGTGGTAAGCATAGGGGTAACAGTGGTAAGTATAGAGGTAACAGTGGTAAGCATAGAGGTAACAGTGGTAAGCATAGAGGTATCAGTGGTATGCATAGAGGTAACAGTGGTAAGCATAGAGGTAACAGTGGTAAGCAAAGAGGTATCAGTGGTAAGCATGGAGGTAACAGTGGTAAGCATAGAGGTAACAGTGGTAAGCATAGAGGTAACAGTGGTAAGCATAGAGGTATCCGTGGCAAGTGTAGTAGTTTAGTCGAGTGTGTCGAATCCATGGCAGGAGGTTTTGGTCGAGAACGTAAGCAATCAGTGCAGAGCGGTGACACACGTGCCGTGTCGCTCTAAGTAGTCCATGCCACCAGCTGTCCGCTGCACGCTTGCGGGTCTACCGTTATGTTGATAGTGTTCTTTAGATCAGACGGTTGTACAACACATCACTGTAGAGTCCAGGGTATATAGTCCAGAGTATATAGTCCAGGGTATTTGTATAGTGTGCGTGGCCAGTGGTTAAAGACAGTGCTTTTGCCCCCTCTCGCTTTGAACAGACGGTACTATGGGTCATTTACTGCCCACACGACATCTCAGAATAAAAACTCACTTGCCATCTCACAGATTCGTGTAAACAAGCAATGGTTGTAAGACGGTCTTTGTTCTGTGAGGGAAAATATATCTGCCACAGAGATAAGCCCATCTTTCGATGCATTTACTGTACGCCAATTGAAAATCGAGCACACGGCTGACTTCAACCGATGGTTTGCACAACTGAATGCATACTCGTTGACGAACCGAAATCAGAGACACATAAACCCTCGAAACAGACATACGTCAAGGTAGTCTTTCAGATCGCCACACGGCAGAAACTCAAGCACGATGCTGACCCTGATGACATTCAGCATGGGATCCACTTCGACCTCTCTTTCCTCACCGGTTGTCATAGCAACGTGTGTGTGCTCATCATCTTTCGCGCCCACTGATTCTGGTTCGATATAGCCCGGCTCGCCAGGTTTTCGTGCTGTATTCAGTTGTGGCAAATAATGGTTTTGGGGTTATAAGGTTGTGTCAGTTTTCGTGGTAGGAATAGAGATGGTAATATATCATGTTGGAAGTGAATGAGGCAGGACATAGCATATATATATATATATGTGTGTGTGTGCGTGCATGTGTGTATGTGTGTAATGGAACATATATCTAAAAGTATCAATACTTAACATGTACATGTGTTTTAATAGAGTACACTGTCAACTTGTAAGAGCATATGCTCTGGTCAATCATGGGTACACTCACAGCAGCCCTTGGCAGATTAACTGTAGGCGTAGACTATGTGCATGGTTATATCATGCCTATAACAATCGTGTACCAAAACACCTAACAATTGATGGTATGTTGACATCCATCCGCACCTGAACAAATGCTTCCAGAAAAAAGAGTACAGAATAAATACATATATGGAAATATACACAGTCGCGTATGGCATATTTGCGGCTCGACACGGCATGGCGGGGAGGGGTAGCGGACAATATCTGATTGGCTATAACAAGACAACCGGTGAAACGACATAAGAAACAAGGATAATATTGAACTGCCTATAAATAGAAATAAAATTAAACAAAATGGCTATAAATAGAAATAAAACTATATTAGATGCAGACAAAACAAACATGGATATTAAACTGCCAATAAATAGAAATAGAAGTAGACAAGACACAGAGTGGGACCATCCAAGAAGCGATAGATGCTCTGAACATTGAAAAGAATATGGAATACACAAAAGGTGACAAGACTATAACTCTCGAACAATTCTTTGGATCGGTACACACACAACATACTCTCTGAGCAGATGCCAATACAGGAGACGATACAGCTGTGATGTAACCTTCGCATGAGATTGGCTTCGTCGAGCAGCTCCATTGCATTGTCACCGGTGGCGTCCTGCACCTCCTTGATAGCGACCGCAGAGAAGGTCTTGTTTTCATAGAGCACACCTCGATATACCTACCAAAGAATACAGAACAATGGCACAATTTAGTGTTCAAATTAGTGCGCAGCTAGTTCTCGCATCACTGTGCAGTTTAAACCCCACCACCACCTGCATACTGAAGTGTATGACTGTGCTTACTCAGCCCGTGTCTCGCCGTTGCCTATGACATGGGCCAGACAGTGGCGAGTGACTGAGTGGTGACTGGTCAATAATCCATAGAGCTAGAAAAATTGTTTAAATACATTGCGCAAATAGTGCTCGAATTAATACGCAACGTGTGCTCAACCCCAGGCACAATTAGTGCTCGTACAAATTTGCTTCGTGTGCTCGAATTAATTATAGGACGACACGAACAAGGAACAGTGGGTGGCCAGTTCTTGGGTAGATAATGCAACTAGTGCCACAGTCGTACGCACTCAGTACAACTAATAAAATAAGACCATCTCAGCAAACCTGCAGGATGAAGTCGTGTATAAAGGCTACCCATGAACAACGTAGCACAGACAGACGTCTAGTTTACGCGGCGTATGCAACACATACATCCGACACACCTGTCCAAATGCTATAGTTCACGCGGCGTATGCAACACATACATCCATCACACCTTTCCAAACGCTCCCTGGCCAATGACCTCCTGCCTGTAGAGAATCTCTGGCGGAATGTCTCTGTTCATCTGACGGTACAGATCCCGCAGATGGATCTGCCCCTCATCATCCACTTGTGAGAAGATCTCAGGAGTGAACCCTTCTGGCATAGGCTTGAGCAGTTCAATATGCTCTCTGGTGATAAAATGTGTTTCAGTATATGAGTGCGTATGAATTCATGTTGGTGTATGTAGACATAATTATTCCTCTGATGTTACATTTCGAGGCTGGTGACGCTAGAGCGAGAAATATCTCGAAGAAGACACCAATACAAATATATGATATATATATATATATATATATATATATATATATAATACTATACTATACTATACTTACTACTACTACTTACTTAC
>NW_014038934.1:2440-4634 GCF_001186125.1 Sphaeroforma arctica JP610 | reverse complement strand
ATATATTTATCCAGTTTTATCCACATACATACCTTGACTTGCGGCGATACCAGCAGAGTCCGGCTCCAATGACGGCGACCAATAAAAGTACACCCACAACCACTCCGATGATTATGGGCAGGCTGCTGCTAGACGTGGCTTCAAAAGGACTGGTGGGATCAACTCCTAATGCACTGTTGGCGGTAATGTTTGTACCGGTTGCCACCTGATCATGTATGTGTTTGGGCATGGGGATACGGAAGTTTAGAATAAATATATGTGCAAGTTTATGTCTGTGTGTATGTGAATCTGTGTGTATGCGTGTAAATATGTGTATATTCATGTGAGTAGGTATGTGTATGTGAATGCATATATATATATATATATAGATATATATATATGAGTGCATAAGTGTACCGCTATGTGTACGTGTGTGTACACAATATGTATGCGAAAGTATACACGCGTGATTTGTATATACACTATGTGGCTTGTGCTTGACATGTGTAAATTGGTTAGTACAAATATAGTGTGTGTGTGTGTGTATGTGGTTAATGACTGCTGCCATGCAACCTCATGGTCAGAGTAGTGCTGACTATATACAATCCAACATACGCCAGCACATCAAAAGACATGCACGTATTCATTCGGCAGTATGTACGTCAGCAAAACAATATACAAAGTAGCATGTATGTATTAGTATGTATGTATGTAGGCAACATACAAAGTAGTAGGTATGTATTAGTATGTAAGCAATATACAAAGTAGTATGTATGTACTAGTAGGTATGTATGTAAGCAATATACAAAGTAGTATGTATGTACTAGTATGTATGTATGTAAGCAATATACAAAGTAGTATGTATGTACTCGTATGTATGTATGTAAGCAATATACAAAGTAAGTATGTATGAATGAGTATGTATATATGTACGCAATATACAAAGTAGTATGTATGTATACCACCACGCCCTACGCGCATCAACCTTCTAAATGTGAACTATGCATTTCTAGGGGTTTCATGTTCCAGGGCTAGCTAGTACCAATACTGTGTGTGTTCCCGTCTGTACGTTCGCACAATCGTTTGAATCTGTTGAATTGTATAGCTCTTGCATTGCACTGCACGTGTGTGTTGGTCGTAGCGTGAACAGGCACATGCACGCTTTCAAACACTTGCTTCGTCTGTTATCGACATGGGAATGATCACACATTGAATGAACGTAGCATGTGTACGGACAGTACCTGGATGTATTTGTGCGTACCATAGACAGAGTGCACGTGTTCATTTATGTGTGTGTGGTACTTCACATACAATCGAGCTCGCACAATGCTTGTTCGCATGACTAAAGTACAGTATGACAATGTATTATCTATCACCGTTACCGATATCTACGAACACTGCCATTCCGCTCGATGCTCAATCATCTATAAACATGGGCACATACGTGTACAAATGCGCATAAATAATGTGAACTAATCAAGTAATCACCCATATACGCGAGTATTCATGTACTGGCATGCAAATAAGTATCTAATGTGCTTACATTCGTAAACGGGTAGACAGTGGTATTTTGGCCAAACGTGACATCATCGCCCACCACGGAATTTGCCTGGATAGACACCTGCGAGGAGTAGAGCGGAGCGACTCGGAGTTGAGTGGAGTTGAGCGGACGTTTGGAGTAGAGTGATTGTGGGTGTGGTAAAACAAACGATCGTGATATCTACAATGCCCCACTTTCGACCAATAATTTCGGCACGATCAAGTCTAAATATAACGACTAGCTAACTCTAGGGGCCTGAAAGAAAAAGAGCATGATATACAATTAAATATACCTCTACAGCCTCAGAGCTATACCACATTGAATAGGGAGCATTATTCATAATTATATATACCTCTACAGCCACAGAGCTATACCACATTGAATAGGGAGCATTATTTATAATTATATATACCTACGCAGCCACAGAGCTATACCACATTGAATAGGGAGCATTATTTGTAACTATATATACCTCTAGAGCCACAGAGCTATACCACATTGAATAAGGAGCACTATTTATAATTATATATACCTACAAGGCCACAGAGCTAAACCACGTTGAATAGGGTGCATTATCTATAATTATATATACCTCTACAGCCACAGAGCTATACCACATTGAATAGGGAGCATTATTTGTAATTATATATACCTCTAGAGCCACAGAGCTATACC
>NW_014038934.1:0-2062 GCF_001186125.1 Sphaeroforma arctica JP610 | reverse complement strand
CATCATTTATAATTATATATACCTCTACAGCCACAGAGCTATACCACATTGAACAGGGAGCATTATTTATGATTATATATACCTCTTCAGCCACAGAGCTATACCACATTGAATAGGGAGCATTATGTATAATTATATATACCTCTGCCCTGGTGCGATAGTGACGCGTACACCTCTATTACAAATAAAGGTACCAGTGCTGTATGCGATAACAATTCTATTTAGGACAACACGATATATTGCCAATGAAACTGAAGACCGCACTGACAAGTAGGTACTTCCTATTCGGTTCTACTAGTATATAGTTATAAATGAAAACACACCCATCGTATTGAATTTCAGTAATCAGCATGAAACCCATACATAGTAGACTATATTACATACACGGCGCGTTACCACACAGTGGGACGACATGAGAGACATGGAAGGAACACTTGCCTTTATACAGACACAAATGCGGTCAACGTACAGATATTCAACACACTAGTCTCCCGTGGTCATCATGGTAACCGGGACTCACATACATCGTTGCCGTATGTACCGCCACTGCCAATAACAGCTTCGTGACCCACGCGCGTGTTGATGCCGAACACGTTGCTGTCTCCTATTGCCGCATTTCGGTCGATTCTGAGATCATTGCCGAAGGCGTTGTCCTGTCCAATCACTGTCCCTCTCACTATGGTCGCTCTATAGAGGGCAGGAGAAGGGTCTTGCATAAAAAGCAATAGTAGTATCGACCACCGGTCGATGGCTTGATATAGGTGGACGTAACTTCTCCCCAGGGCCGATGAAGGTGTCGCAGACGGGAAAATAACATGACTATCGATAGGTGCGTGGGTGCAGGCGGCCACAAACTCTCCCACGCGAACAATAGGCCAAACGAGAGCAGATAAGCATTGAATGGTGGGGGAATGGTACACACAACCGTTGCTGGATTGTATTGATGCGGGTGAACACAATCTACACGACGCACAGTATATGGTGAACTAGAAGCAGATAGCAGCCTTAATACTATGGGAATCGTACTGAGAGTATCGATGTATGCCTTGATGCAGGCCGATATAATCACGAAAGCGCATAGTATATGGTAAACCAGAGCAGGCGAGAAACTAATTCTTTGCGATCGAAAACCAAGTTTCGTAACATAGAATGTTAAAAACTCTTTTTAAGACACAAAGTAGACGGTATATAACTTTTAAACTATTAATACTAACAAGCACGTTCTATTTCATGGCATATGGCATTCGGCCGAAACAGCACGAGGCAAGCACATTGTCAAGTCTGTATACAGATCGTCACGCATGAGTAAATAGCTACGCAATATCTCATAGAAGTACACACATGCTTTAATATGAATGAAACTCGACTGCCAACCCACGCAAATGATAAGTTCACATATACACGGATTTATAAAAGCTAACCACACCTATCTCCCATAGTATTGCTGGGACCAATAAAAGCTAACCACACCTGTCTCCCATAGTATTGTTGGGACCACTAAAAGCTAACCACACCTGTCTCCCATAGTATTGTTGAGACCAATAAAAGCTAACCACACCTGTCTCCCGTAGTATTGTTGGGACCAACATAAGCTAACCACACCTGTCTCCCATAGTATTGTTGGGACCAATAAAAGCTAACCACACCTGTCTCCCATAGTATAGTTGGGACCAACAAAAGCTAACCACACCTGTCTCCCGTAGTATTGTTGGGACCAATAAAAGCTAACCACACCTGTCTCCCATGGTGTTGTTGGGACCAACAAAAGCTAACCACACCTGTCTCCCATAGTATTGTTGGGACCGAGTTGAACATTGGAGTCTACATTGGCGTTCTTTCCCAGCTGTGTGCCTGTGCCAAATGTATTGTTTGTGCCCACTAATCCACTCAGAATGCTGACCCCTTCTTGTAACTGTAATGATTATACGGATATACGTATGAAAACTTCTATATATAAATATATAGATATCGATATATATATTTATATATATATATATATATATATATATATATATATATATACTAATAATAAATAATAGATATAATATAGTATATACATATA
>NW_014038935.1:1469-12794 GCF_001186125.1 Sphaeroforma arctica JP610 | reverse complement strand
ACATTACGCGTCCATGATTATTCGTGTGTATCTTCTACTGTGGCCTTATTTAGTATCTTAACATTCACAGTACATTACGTGTCCATGATTATTCGTGTGTATCTTCTACTGTGACCTTATTTAGTACTCCGCCCGTCATATCTTGATGTAATTTGGTTGATGCTGCAACGGCCGTCTATAGCCGATCATTTTGGGGCTAGTGCTCATCGCGAGCCCTGGTTAATTGTCCATTACGCAGGTCTGGAGTACCTTGCAGAGGCTATACGCCAACCGGCGCAAGCCAATGCGGAGAATGAGGTGATTACGTTACACATGAAGAACATCATAATCGGAATAGCTGCCAAACAGCAGAGCTTTGTGGTGAGTGAGGTGTCTACTGTGTGTGTGGTTGTTGTGTCTATTGTGTGTGTGCTTGTTGTATCTACTGTGTGTGTGGTTGTTGTGTCTACTGTGTGTGTGGTTATTGTGTCTACTGTGTGTGTGCTTGTTGTGTCTACTGTGTGTGTGTGGTTGTTGTGTCGACTGTGTGTGTGGTTGTTGTGTCTACTGTGTGTGTGGTTGTTGTGTCTACTGTGTGTGTGGTTGTTGCGTCTATTGTGTGTGTGCTTGTTGTATCTACTGTGTGTGTATTTGTTGTCTACTGTGTGTGTGGTTGCTGTGTCTATTGTGTGTGTGCTTGTTGTGTCTACTGTGTGTGTGCTTGTTGTGTCTACTGTGTGTGTGTGCTTGTTGTGTCGACTGTGTGTGTGCTTGTTGTGTCTACTGTGTGTGTGGTTGTTGTGTTGGTCGGGGGTTGATTGTAGGGCTACAACAACTCCACACACGAGAGTGCACCTGGCTGCTGTGAAGCTGAGAGTCAGTGGGTGGGTTGGAGGTAGCGATGGTTAGCCGTCTAGAGGGGAATTAGGACCGATGGATGCTTTGCGTCGGCCTCTCATTCGCATATATAATCAAAGTTGAGCGTATACAAAGCATATGAATATATATATATACATATATATATATGTGTGTGTGTGTGTGTGTGTGTGTGTGTGTATTTATCGATATATGCACGTTTATGTGTGCGTTGTTGTATATTTTAGTATCTACAAACACATCCCACAACCTAATCCTGGTAAGGAAGCGTAAGTTGCGATACATATTGTAAAATCTTACTCGAGTTTCTACTACGCTGTACTACCCCATCCATATCGTTCCAATACCGTAGTCACCTCAACCATAACGTTATCACATAACACACATCTATATCTGCAACCTCTGAATGGCGTTGTGTGGCACAGGATGTCGTTAAGGATATGAATTATTCGGCACAGCAAGTGGTGAGGCAAGTGGTGCCCTTCCCACTCAGCGACGGTGATGACCTGGCCGCAGAACCATCGGCATCTCTGCGGTGTGTTTTTATACTGGTGTATATACACGATATATACATGCATATGTACGTGTTGTTATGGTGTTGCTATAAATGTAGCTATGTATACATACAAACATCTAAACATGAGAGAGTGTGTGTGTGTATGTGGGTGTCTCTATGCGATGTATTTGTGTGGTTTTCTTTGTGTTTGTGCATTCATATGGTATTTTTCATACGTAGTATACAAATATATTTATATACATGAATGTGTGCGTGTGCGTGTGCGTGTTTTGGTATGATGCTGTGTACATGTATCAACAATGAGTCGAGTTTTTATTGTGGCGCAAGTGGTGTCGTCTCAACTCTTCTGTACCGAAAATGCATCCCGTACTCTAAATTCCGTTACAACTGGAGTTCTTTCTAGGCTAGCATCAACACGGTAGGCTCTGTATTCCAATTTTCCATAGAGATACGTATATCGAAATAAATGTTAATGTATATATATATATATAAGTGTGTGTGTGTGTGTGTGTGTGTGATATTTCTGGGCTTTTCGCAATTAAATACTGATTACGTGCTAGGTATTTTCTATTCACTATTTTAATCATTTTCAAATCCGATCACATCCTCAGTTCGGCTAGCTCACCCACGGCTACAGCAAATTCGCAAGACAACGCCAATACGATTCAGCAAGCGACTCAGGGTGCGGACCTGATGGATATAGGTGCAAATGAGCCCAAAATCACGCTTACGGGTGAAAATAGGACACTTGCGCGTGACACTCCGGGTGGCCCTGTGGGGTTTGTACGATATCACTCTTCATCATCGACATCATCGGCCGTGGCTGCAGGTACACACAGCGAGCTGGCTGGGCAGGTACATGAACTTAGAGACGCACAAGTACACGCACAAGTACAAGCACAGGCGTACGGGCCTGTGCAGACCTTGGAAGGATGTATTCGCGCAGACATGGGTGAGGGTGTTGGATCCCCAGAGAGTGGTGCGCCCATGGGAGGTATGGACTCAAAGGATACCTTGGACCATGCACACGCATACTCCAACCAGCAGTATGAACACGCACACAACAACCAGCAGTATGAACACGCACACAACATTCAGGAGTATGAACACGCACACAACAATCAGGAGTATGTACACGCGCACAACAACCAGGAATATGCACACGCACAAGTGGACGGGAAAGGGAGTGAGATGGATGGTGTACACGTGGGCGCTGCAGGACAAGTAAACGATGGCTCACGTGAGGGTCTAAGCTATCACGGGGAGGCTGACTCGGGGTACATACCGGCGATGAGTCATGCTCATCTGCAAGGCCCCGGCGATGGTTCTGCTGCCATGGATACGAGTGTCACTTCGCACATGGACGTGGATATTGAGAATGATAGTGAGCGTGCAGACAGTACCCGTCCCGTTGCCTCGGATACCGGTGGTGGTGGGGAAGAGAGCGTGCCGTACGAGGAAGTGGCCACGACAGCTGCCACACACACTGATCTACACACAACACCCACACTCGCGCAAGGGGTCACACACAGTGATGCAGATACAGAGGCAGATGTGTATGCACAACCGAAGTCAGATGCAAGGCCGTACGCGTCCGATGACAATACGCAGATACACCCACATACACAGCCTCACATACACACACACCTGCATGCACCCACGCAGCCGAACACGCCCGTTAGAGAGACGCTACAGACACGGGCACAGAGTGCCGAAGCATTACTACAGAGTACCGAACATGCGCGACGACTAGAATCGACGGTGAATGAGTGGAGGACACCGCAGAAGGAGCGCAAAGGGGAACGTACCTACACCCCTGCACCACCGTACACAGGCACACGTGTGCAGAGCCACCCACAGGAACACCCGCAACGAGACACACACACCCCCACACACGCACACGCGCGCACCAGTACAGTGCCGCATACAGTGACGCATACACCAGCGCGTGAGGAGGGACAGATAAGGGGTGATGCTGGAACGCACATGCATACTTCGGGGAAGGCCCTGGTAAGCACGAACGCAGATAATTACACAGACACGGACACTAGCCCATGTTCCAACATAAACACGCACGTGAATGCCAATGCGGATACAAGCACCAACGTAAGAACGACCAGGATACAGAGCGACGATGTAGCCATGAGCATGACACCTGAGAAGGGCATGCGGACGGATACTGTGCGTAGTGTCGAACAGGCAAGCACACACGTGAGTGGGAGCATTCGCAGAGCGGAGAGTTTCAGTTGGAGAGACACTTCCAGTGCTAAGAAAATGGGTGGGGACGCGGGGGTGGGCAACCGTAACCATGGCAACGGTGCCGGAGGTGATGTGGTCATGGAGACGGATACGCACACGCAGGCCGCAACTGTCACCACACGACACGCACCGTCGACAGCGACAGGACAGAGTCTCAGACTAAACTTAAGCTTGAGTCCACGTAGACTGGATGGTCTACTGGAGGATGAGGTTTCCACTAAGTCTTGTGAACAGGTGCAATCAGAACCAAAGGACAACAATGGGTTTGAGTCAAATACAAGTGTAAGTTCACCCAGTATTTTGGCTCCAGGTGCGGTGAAATTAGGACACAGAACCGAACCGGCACCAGGCCTGAGCACATGGCGGTCCACAGCCTCAGTGTACAACAATTCACCGGCAGCTACACCAAAGCCACCTAGCACCAAGACCGCTACCAGCACAGGCAAAGGCAAGGGGGTGAGTGCTACTGTACCTACACGCACACTGTCTGTGAGTCAGCTGTCTGCGCTCCCGCACACGCAGACAGCCACCCCTGAGCAACTTGACGAACCCGCGCAGCCACCCACGCCGGTAAGGACGTACACACCCACCCATGGCAAGGGCTTATCACCTTCGTGTGACCAGAATACAGGGCTTGTCCGTGAGGAGAGTGTAGTACTTGTGCGTGAGGGTAATGGTGCAGGCGCTGGCAGGGACAGTGTGGGTGCGACTACAGTTGAGGAGAAGGAGCGCGATACGCGAGCATCGCCTGCCGATCCCGAATCAAAAGCGGGGGTGGAGATTGGTAACCATGGCAACGGCGGGGAGGAGGAGGACGGCAATCGCAGTCCCCTATCGAGTAGAGAGTCACTCAGTAGTTTGAATAGAAGCGGTATATTTACAAATACCTCGGCAGTATATGCCTGTACCACTGCATATCCACAAAACACTGTACATTCACCTGCGCGCGGGGTAGAATCAACACAGTGTTTCTCCCATTTAGCGCAATGGTTCATGGCTGTAAATAAAGACACGGACAACCTCCAAGGCGACACCTGTCCAGTGCCTACCAACAAGAGCATCACCGAACATATTAGTGAAATCACCAGCACAGAGCAGATGAATATCCGTGGAAGCGCGAGGGAGTGTGTTAACCCTAATACTGATGCACTGGCAAAGGATGTGCGGATAGCGGGCCAAATACCTGCACACACCCGCGCCAGTACCGACACACCCGCGCAAAACGATACACAAACTCAGTTGCGACAGTTTTCCTCTGCGCATTACGAACGCTCATTGTCGTTGAAGGACGATGATCAAGTGAGTGTCGATGACTTGGCCGAGGCAATATCCTCTGCACACGTGACCCCTCGAAAGACGCCTGCACGCAAAGGAGTGGGAGCGACCCACACCCCCGTGCGTACGCCTATGCCAGCCCTCCATCACTCGGCGATGAAGGCCATGCCCCCTCCCGGAACGATACAAATCATAAGCGCCTCTTCCTGTGTGGATTTGGACTAAGACACGGTACAGTATTGTTTTTGACCGCTTTCGTCCCGAAGTGGAGGTGGGTGTTAGCATTCTCTAATAAAACGTTGAATATCCGTGTGGCCATCTGTAGTATCGTTGCGGCGTTTAAAATCGCTACCAGATTTTGGTAGAGAAATTTATTTATTTTTTGCGTACACAAAAAACTCGGACAGATCTCTTGTGAACACCTGAATCCATACTATGGGCAAGTGTCTTTAGTGTGAGGGGGATATTGTTTTTATTTGTTAGGTCCTTGTGATATTCTAGTCTAGAAATTGTCTAATAGTTTGTAGGGTGGGTGGGTCGTACTGCAAGATTTGATTGACTCATCGGTTGCATCTGTATGAGAGATCTCTTCGTATGTAGGACTTTTTCCCCTATTTATACGGCGCAGTGTCCTACTAGAAGTTTTTGCTGCGATGTCCCTGGCAGTCCATTTCTTGCTACTGTCAGTTTGTGGTTTTGTACATGACACTCGACATTGGGGATTCATGCACCTCGCCATTTTCTTGGTTTACTATATAGTAAGTGTGCTTAGTAACCTCACCACCTATTGGCTGTATAGTGCCATTTAGTAGAAGTAATCTCTCTAACTATTGGTGGAGCAATGGTAATTTCATTTATACCCGCGATAGTATACTGGTCCTATGTTTGTGAGTCTCAAACAAATAATTAAAGTATAAACAAGGATATACACATATAGACATACGTATTGAACTATTATTACGAGTTTAGTGCACACATACCGCACGAACTAAACCAAGTATGAGTCTTATACACGCCTAAGCTTAATAGGTACTCAGCGTCGGTTCGCGTGGAGTAGATAGCAAAAGGATGGTAGTGGAAGACCGGCTTTATACACAAAGTCCAGATGCATCAGATCTAGAAGCCGATCCTGATGACAAAGACCTACTCTATAGTTTGACAGTTTTGGATGAAGGAGAAGCGGTGGATGTAATAGCTTACTTTCGAAGATATAACTCAGCTGGTAGAGGTAGATGAAGACCACATTCAGTAAGACAGGTTGACTGCATTCTTCAGCTCTATTCAAAACATGTGGAGAGTTCCCTTGATGATACTGCAATGTTTACTACACAAACTTCAGCAACAATCATTGAGAAAGCGCTACAGGATCTCGCAAACCGTGAGATTGCTATTCCGAAAAAGACACTATTAACAGACTTCTGGTCTAGGGTGCTTGAAGATGGTTCCGTGTAACGGATCTGGTTAAAGTTCTACGTCGTCATCCGTTTCAAAGAGATTACTTCTTCAATCTAATGAATGCTATACACGTATGGAATGATCAAGATCGAGCGTATGCGAATCAACGGTGTAGGCAGCGCGGTACAACTTTAGAAAAGTTCTATTTAGTAAAAAGGGGCTTAAGTATATGCAACGGGGGGTGAGACGCTACATACCGTACATTTGTACAAGCGCGTTAAGTTAGTATTCGATACTTTTGCTGATGAGATATAAATACGTAAGAAAATACTCCGCTATTTCGAAAAAAACGCTAAGAAGGATGCGGAGGGCGTACTGTTCTTATATACGGGGAGTTACATAGGTGATATACCGGAACTGGAACTATATGAGGTATAACTTTGTGTCTACGTGAGTCAAGCGTTGTATTCCCAACATGAACTAAATATAAATATTATGTACGGACACCCTAATATGTGTAATCGACCAAATACACTTTTCTATGCACACGGCTTGCTCACGTTTGGATAGTAATGGCTTCACGCTCTGGTGGTGCGCCCACGGTACGATCGTACTGAGACAGTTTGGTTGCAATACAATGGGTCCCAGGAAAGCTGACATCTTACTCGCAGAATGGCGACATAAACATAATCACCTACAGGTATTTCGTGATGCATTAATCAATGTTTATTCTATAAGTTCTAAATATGTTAAAGTCGGTTGCATGCACTAGTGGTTCAATATGTTCACAAATTGAATAAATAAATTACACTTCAGGCTATTATTAGATAGGGAGATTGGACGTTGGCCACTTCGAACAATGGAATCATACTCACTTGGCACACTATACAAGAAAACTATATGACACCGAGCATATTACACGTGGTAAAATCTGGAATGCCGTGCCGAATTTAGGAATTCAAATGAACAATTCGGTGTGTCAAATATTTGTGTTCGCTCTGTGAAGAAAGTTGAGCTAGACAAACTAGAACAAAGTTAATTGAGGGTAAGCCTCTCACGGCTAAAATATTATGGCTAGGCAAACGAATGGGAGTACCTGTACCATACCTCAGGGTGTCTAACAGAGTGGAAAAACGTCTCTACACAAAAGGCTTACAATTGAAGTCAAGTGATGATTTTGAGGCTCTTGCGCTGAAGTGGAATACAGCTGAAAATGTAGATGGGTATATAGTTTTCCTCGGATTTCCTGAGAGTTTACAATAGTACGCAAACTGGCTCAAGGAGAATAGCAATAAAACTATGTCCATGGCTGGCGTTATAGGGCAATAAAAAGGAATTGAAAGCGACTTTGTTCAATACCAGACAAGGCAGCGTTTTGTCGCGGACCAAGTTGGCCAGAAGTGAGCACGTTAGGTCACAAGCCCGCCAGCTACTAGTATGCCCTCAAATAACAATCAAGTACCTGATGCTCCGCTGCCGCCTAATTCACACAAAAAAATATATACCAAAAGCCAGGAATGAAATCAAAACCGCAAACCAATGTAGCAGACGGTATAAAAGAAAAACGTCCATTCAAACGACCAACACTGGCAAATAAACATGTCACAATATTTCCGCCAATGCCAATAAAAAAATACAATTATAACAATTTGACCCGTTTCGAGTCCCACGTCAACACATGCAAGACCTGAACAACAGAGAAAGCGTGCGCGTGCATGCGCATATTGTAAAGATCCAGACTGTCCTGAGAAGTGGTATAGAAGGGATTGTAGCTGCCCGGGAGTACAGATAGCAAAATAGTATGCGCACATAGAAAATAAAGGACAATTTTTCGTTAGGAAAAATGAGACCTATCTTTTATTGACCAATTTTAAGGTGTTATTTTTGGTCGATTTCGTGATCATGTCTTAGTCTTCTGCACGATATAGAACGGGGTTTCCCCGCAATCACCTAAGATAAATCGCGGATTTCGAGGCTGTAAGCTGTTAGGTATTATAGTCAGGCGTTCCTGTTTTCCTGGTGGATTATGAACATGATTAACCAGTATTGTATGTAATCCATTCAAACTCGGTCTTCTTCTGGTCTACTATCACACCTTCCGCAATGATATCACTTGTGCGACCTCTTCTATTTTGTACATAAACCGGACCCGTCAAATTTGCTTCATGCACTGGTTCTTATTTGCGAAACTTAAACAAATAATCTAATAGCATCTGGATCCAGACTACATCGCCGGCCGCATATTTAACTTGAATTGCGGTCAAATCCATTGACGACCAAGTTGACCTACGAATATCTGATTTACCCTCAAGACGTATATCAAAAGTACACTCCATCATCGTGTATAGGCCCATATTTGCGGTGAGTGGTGCAGGCAATAAACCCGCTTCCTTCAACAAACGCCCCTGACATTTTAGTGCCAGCACTCGCATTCGGTTCAGTTTATTGTATGTTTTTCAGGAAATGCTGGAAATTTCTAAGGAAGCTTCGCATCTGCTGTTTGTACACGTGGTACACCGATTATGTATCCAATTTTGTGTTTGGGGTAACAATAACAAATTGGAATACTTGTACCCTAGAGTGCATTCCCGTAGATCTATACACGACCTATTCCACATCAAATTGTATGATTGAATTTATACCTGCGGCAGGTATAATTATGTCAGCTAAATGTGTGCCTAGCTTCCCTTTGTTGACTATGTATTGCAGTTACCAATCATCAGATATCTTGTCCACCGGAACCCCGTATCACTGCGGCTGCTGATACACTGATAATTCTGGGAGGGTATCTAGAATCATATGTCTATCGCTAATGTTGTGAGTGTAGTATCCCTTGACTTTACAACCCAACTTCTTGAAGCGCTCACCAATACTATTTAAGACTGGTTTTACCTCCCAGACCTCTTCGTAATATCCATAGGTTGACCCACGACTTGGCCTTGCCTATTTATGCTGGTATATAATGCGCAAAATAGCCGATTTCCCTGCACCCAGGTGCATGGCGTGCTCGCCATCGACAAATTTTGTCGTTAATATTTGCAATGTCTGCAATATTACATAAAGGCGGTATAAAATGTTCTTACCCATCGTTGTAGCCTTTGTCAGCGACGATCATCTCACCAGCGTCGAGGAATTCTAGAAGACGCATATGTGACAAGTAATATATGCTTTACCACCACGCACTGTGCCATTAACATAACACCCCTGTCCCTAATTGAAATAGCAAACTCATAGTTGTAGGCGGCGTGATATTGTTTATGACTCTTCATTGAAGGATCGAAAGGACGGGGTTCGGGAACGTAACAATCGACACCGTCCACAGTCACGAATGTATTTGAAATATCACCAGGCTGAAACAAAGGTTGTCGAATTTCCCATACGATCTAAAAAAATCGATACTAGCATTGTTTCAGACAATGTTGTACGTGTGGAATTTATGAACAAAAGTATTTTACTCTACATTAATAGCAATTTGGCGAGTACGCATTATTAATAATTGCCAAATGCGTTTTATTTTCAAAACATATACAGTTCAATCTTGATCCGTTGAACCCAAACTGTGGAACTTCCTTTATATGACATATCAATACCATCACAAATTAGTCAACAGCTACAATAATGTAAAAAGTATAACCGGTGTAATGAAGCTAAAATAAAATAAATTGTCCCTATTGAAGCCTAATTTGTTGATCTCATTGCTTAAAATTTACTGAACCCACTTCGGTGTTGGCTCATAAACTAAAATGTAAATTATACGTTGAAAATTTAGAATGTTTCAACAAAAGGTTTCGACACACCGACATCTGGGAATTAACTCAGTTGGTAGAGTGCGTGCTTTGCATGCACGAAGTCGGGAGTTCGATTCTCTCATTCTCCATATTATTTTTTATAAGAAACAATCTTAATAAATTGATCACGCTCAAAATTACACACACTGACTCAGCCCATATTATAATTACGTGGGCCAGCTTTATTATGTCGGGGAATTAACTCAGTTGGTAGAGTGCGTGCTTTGCATGCACGAAGTCGGGAGTTCGATTCTCTCATTCTCCACATTTTTTGTAGGAAACAATCTTAATTGATCACGTTCAAAAATACACAGACGTGACTCAGCCCATACTACTACTACGAGTGTGAGCCAGCCTTGTTCCACACAATGGCGCACAAGCTCCAGCTCACACCCAATGGTAGAGGTGTTCTGTATCCAACGTCGCGAATTAACGCATCTTGTGTCTTCCATCGTTGCATCACTAGCCCCGAACTTTTTGCAAAACCCTAAACACTAAAAATCAATTTTGATTGATCAACTTGTTTGTCACTTTTTTTTTTGGATATTCGTTTTTATGTTCGTAGTCAGTAGACAAAGAGCCTGATTGTAAATTCAAGGACGGCAGATTATTGGTTGAGAGAGTGATACTGGTGAACAGAGCTTGAACTTTATTATTATAATGAATCCGAGAACGACATATGAATATGCGTACGCTTCTACGCTATGGTTGTTCTTACGCTACTAGGTCTCAGGGTCTGAGTTATAACTAGTTTAAGTTCACCAATAGTCGATAAACCCCTAGCGTACTGGTACTGATCGGACTACAAATAAACTAACTCAGGCCCAGAGACGAACACCTAAGTTGAGCAAGAGATATATCGGTATTAAGTCAGCCATAAGCAAATTATACTTCCCCATATTCAATGGGGGTAATTTCACACCGGTCGGAGTATGGATTAAGAAATGGTGGAAAGCTAAGAACTTACCTCAATTTACTAAGCCCATAGGGATAATATTATTTATTTCAAAAATGGCAAGTATGTATGATACAATGTATGAACATATGGTATGGCTCTCATAGTAGCTGTAGTGGTTCAGGAAAGATTGATGGGAAGAGGTGGTCAGTAAATTCCCGTTTTCAAGTGAGTCGACAATGGAAGATATGTGCTGAGTCAATTCGGGCCGGTGTTGACAAAACACTGTTACTATCGAATGTTCCATATATTCACTTGCTGAGCAACTAAGTAGAGTACCC
>NW_014038935.1:0-1246 GCF_001186125.1 Sphaeroforma arctica JP610 | reverse complement strand
TCCGTGATTTGTAGATGCGTGGCCATACTTCCGGGCTTTGAAGTTGAAATCTCCCCACACGACATCTGGTTGGAAACCGCCAATCTCGGGGGGATTCATGTATCGCCTGACGTCTTCTTCAGTAAGCGATTCGAGTGGAAAGTAGAACACGGCCATATGAACGCCAAAGCACACAAAGAACACCGCGTACGGTGAAGAGTGTACAGGTTGAAAATTCGATGGGTGGTGTTTGGAAAAGATACTAATTCCACAGTGTGAAGGGTGTAATATATTATGCCGTGTAGTGTGATGTAGTATATGATAGCGTGTGTTCAAGCGTATATGATTAAGAAATGTGGTATTATGCCAGTGAGTCCTTGTGGGTTGAAGAGCGTCATCCTCATTAGTCCTAACATTGTTTATCATCGGTCAATACTACTGGGCTCTCCTCTTTGACGATGTCAGTCATTTCTATATCATTGCCTGTCGTCGAAGATTCCGTCGTGGAAAGCTGAGGCTGCGTATTGCTATTCATCGTGTCGGATAATTGTGTCCGGGAGACCGTTGGTATATGAAGTCGTCCGGGTTCCCCACGCGCTGATTCTGTAGCGTTTACCGAGCCCATAGGGATAATACTATTTGTTTCAAAGGAGTTAAGTTACAATGTTTGTACATATGGTATGGCTCTCATAGCCGTTGTAGTGGTTTGGGGAAGATCGATGGGAAGAAGTGGTCAGTAAATTCCCTGTTGAAGCTTGGACCAAGTGAGTCGACAATGGAGGATATGCGCTGGGTCAATTCAGGCCGGTGCTGACAAAACAAACCGGCACCATTGAGTGTGCCACGTATTCTTCTGACCTACTAAATAGCGTACTCACCTCTGTGGTTCGGATCGGGTCTTTATCGTGTAGTGCTGTGGAATGGGTTAGTGCAAAGTACGAAATGCCAAGTAGGACCAGGTTATCCGTCATAATTCGGTTGAGGAGCGAGGTTGGGGGTGAACCGATACCGCACCAGACCACGGATGCACTCGGTATGTGCTGGTTTGCCTGTATTGGAAGTATCATAGGTGGAACCAACAGGCGCGATGAATTGGTTTGGACCGAAATTTGAAAGTAGTACTTCAACAGAGTGATTAGTCGGGGTATATGAAACATCTGTTGATATGTCAGAGACGGGTGTGGGTACAGGGGTTGTTCTACATGCTGGAGAAAAGATCCAAGGTGTTCGTGGATGGTCCAGATACCATGGAAGTCGTGGCTGTAAA
>NW_014038936.1:9966-12796 GCF_001186125.1 Sphaeroforma arctica JP610 | reverse complement strand
ATAGTGTGTGTGTGTGTGTGTGTGTGTGTGTGTATGTGCATATGTGTGTATTATAACAGAACACGTGCGCAAATGTCGGTGCGAGTCTCGTTCTCACCGAATTTCTCCGGCCCACCTCTGTGCATTAATTGACTATCCAGTGAAGTATTCGTGTTTGCAAGTCTTTATCTTTACACACACCAACCACTGCACACGACACATGCATAGGGAACACATGCATACGAACAACAAAGATTCATTCTATAACCGTTGCACGTTTTGCATAAAAGTTCTGACAGGCTTCAACCCTAAGGCATATACTCATACATCCCATGCCTGTACGCGTACATCACCAGTTTTAAGGTTTCAAAACGTTCCCACTCACCCGCTCGCATGTGCATTCGTAGAGGCAGCGAGAGGCCAATATTGAAGCCATGCAATGGTACTCCGTTGCCATGCCAACGGTCTAGTCACAATAAAGGATCTACTCACACTTGTTGAACATATGTAGTATGTTACATACTTGTGTACGCTGAGACAAGCATTGCACCCAAGGCATACACACACACACACACACACAATTACTAACGCCCCCATGCCCATACCCGTATCACCCACACACCTGCCTATCTGCAACAAGCAGGCAGCGAGTATGACCCAGCACAGGACCTCATGTGCATCGAGCATTTGATTCCGTTCGTCTTTGAAGCACAAGACTCTGACATAGGCATGCTCGCTCGGGAAGGTATCCTGGCTGTGGGTGTACACTCAAATACCTTGTGTGGGTTGCGGCGGTTTTTGGTGGGAAGTTCAAGCCTGATTCCCGTGCTGGCGGCAGGACTGGGCGCAAAGTACTCGTCACTTCAGACATCTCTTGACTCAACAAAGCCGAGCATGGTATGTTAACTAGTAGTAACTGATAGTAACTAATAGTAACTAATATTCTAGCATGGTGTGGTGTATGTGTACATAGTACATGCATGTATGTAACTAATAGTAACTACTAATAACTACTAGTAACTAATAGTAACTAATATTCTAGCATGGTGTGGTGTATGTGTACATAGTACATGCATGTATGTAACTAATAGTAACTACTAATAACTACGAGTAACTAATAGTAACTAATATTCTAGCATGGTGTGGTGTATGTGTACATAGTACATGCATGTATGTAACTAATAGTAACTACTAATAATTACGAGTAACTAATAGTAACTAATAGTAGCTATTAGTATCTAATAGTAACTAATAGTAACTAGTAGCCGAGCATGGTGTGGTCTATGTAAGTGCTGTGTAGCACATGTACGTATTATGTATGTATGTATGTGTGGTGCATGTTTGTATGTATGCATGTATATATGAACGTATGTATGCATGTATCTATGTATCTATGTATATATGTATGTATTTATGTTTGAGTGTATCAGCATATATGAGATATGATCGCATATAGTAATTCTTAATTTATCTCTGTGACCCACTTTAATCCGACTCAGAAACAACTGAACAATCACATGTACGATGAGTTCATATCATCCGTAGACTTCATCAACGCCGTCGGGAGTAAATGCCACCCCGATCTATATATAGAACTACACATGCACGTGGTCACCGGCTTCCTACGTCCCGTTATTCGTCCCGCTTTGGGCGTGACGGATTCGGGCGATAATCAGATAGTGGGTATTGGCTATCTAGAGGCGATCGTATCACACTGCCACACGAAGGAGCTTATCGACTATGACGATCTGTTGCAAGAAGGTATGTGTGTGTTAGTGGGTATTGGCTATCTAGAGGCGATCGTATCACACTGCCACACGAAGGAGCTTATCGACTATGACGATCTGTTGCAAGAAGGTATGTGTGTGTGTGCATTTGTGTGTACGTGTCGAGTGTCAGTTGTGTGTAGTGTGTGTCGTGTGTTGTGTGTTGTATGTATGTGTGTGTGCATTTGTAGGTGTGTGTTGAGAGTCGATTGTGTGTATTGTGTGTTCTGTGAATTGTGTGTGTGTTATGTGTACGTATTCGTATATTGTGTGTGCATATGTATGTACTTGAGTGCACGTTTGTGTGTGTGAATGTGTCTGTGTATTGGTGTCTTTCCGATCTGTGTGCTTGCGTTTTTTATTCTTTCTGTACACGTGTGGACGTGTATCTTCCCATGCATGTGCATCTACTTACATATATCTATTGACATATATCTACCTACATGCATCTACCTACATGTATCTACCTACATATATCTACCTACATGTCTTATTGTGCCCCTGCCTACCTACGTACACCCCCTCATATACACCTCACTCCACTGTAGGTAAACGTACCGCCATAGTGTCATACTGATTGACGTGCACGCGATTGTCTCAGAACACAGTGAGTCCGCCGACGATGTTGCGTACTTTGATTTGATACTATCAGACAGCCACGCTCAATTGTGGTGTAGGGGTGACAGCAAACCATTTACAGCCGAGAAAGTCCAGGTATGCTGTAATGTACTCTAATCGTCTATATATATATATATATGTGTGTGTGTATATATATATATCGTGAGATAGGAAATTTACGCCAGTTAGGGAAACAATTCTATAAATAGTAGTGTAATTAGAAGTTGGTGAAAGACTAGAGTGTAGTCCTGGGCCCAGATATATATAATGATAATGTGTCAGTGTAATATTTTGGTTCGCAGAATTTGATAACTTCGCATGTCAATTATTTCTACTCTAAATTTCGGTACTATGGCCCCTAGGACCACTAGGCCGATCACAATATATATATATGTATATATATATATATGTATATATATATATATTATATATATATATATATCTTATATATATATATATATATATAT
>NW_014038936.1:0-8965 GCF_001186125.1 Sphaeroforma arctica JP610 | reverse complement strand
ATATATATATAATATATATATATAGTATATGTGTAGTGTGTGTGTGTAGTAGTATATATATATATATATATATATATATATATATATATATATATATATATATGTGTGTGTGTGTGTGTGAGTAAGATTGATTTCAGGACGTTCTCACGCAGAATTGGAGTTAAATACGAACCGGGAGTAGTCCAGTGTTTTAGGGTCTATAGATATGACGGTGTTTTAGTATACTCGATGTGCGAGTCAATTGGACACTTCTTGGGTTACTCTAACACTGACATCGAACTACAGGTGCTTCACCTCTGGCGTTACGCTTAATAACATCGAACTACAAGTAATATAAGATTAAAAGGTTATATCAATACATGAAGATTTTTGTGATAATATTCGTACATTGCATGCCAATTATAGTATATAATGTATGATACAATACAACCCAATCACATATACATGATGACATGTGTTGGATGCTAATCATAGTAATGTATGATGCAACACAACGCAATTACGTATATATGACGACATATGTGATAATATTCGTACGTTGGATTATAAATTAGACTATTTATTGCATGATGACATACGGTGATAAATATATGTCATATAGAAATTAATGTCTGATGTCATTTGCACTTATCAATGTATGATGTCATATGCACTTATCAAATGTATGATGTTATATAGAATTGAATGTATGATGTCATATGCACTTGTCACAGGGCCCCGTTGTCCGGCCCAGGTCCGTTGTGCTGAGTGCCATAGCGCACTTTCTCTTAGTGGAGGGCAAGACCAATACGACTGCGACATACACTGAAGCGATACCGTACGGCACTGACATGACACCCCCACGTGTGCTATTAATAGATTCTCTGAGCAGTGAACACGCCATGCTGCGGCGCGTGGCGCTGAATCTGCTGCACACACTGCTGCGGGCGGTGGGTGCGCACGTGCTGGTCTGTCTAGTGCTCCCGTTTATAGTCCCCAGCCAAGACGACGACAGAGCGCAAGAGAGTACCAGAGACGGGTACCATAGACCGCTGCACCAATCAGATGACAGCAATGAAGTTCGTCGCGGCGGCGACACCCAATCGGAATTGAGCTACGGAATCGAGGACGCCTTTCCCGCGCATTTCATTGACCTTCTCACCACTGCGCATGTGCACTCGCCGGATGACGGGTCCTTTGTAGAGTATCTGGACGGAGCAGCCGCCGCCATCCATCGGGCGGAGACCAGTCCGTGGTACCGAACTTCACCAGACCACACACCAACCCACTCTCACACACAGCAGCCCCACACACACACACCGGCCCATCAGCGTAATACGCCACACACGGCCGGTGCCGCTCCACCCAGGGATATCACAACCCGGCCAAGCGACGACGAGGACAGCGTCATGGGGGGTACAGACACCCCACACGCACAGTTGCATGCTGGGAAACATAAGCGGTTGTGGGCAGACAGAGTCAATCTGCTGCGCGCGCTGTTGAGCCGTTTCACACACTTCTACACGCTGCCCGTGGCGGAGACTGTGCTGCTCACCACTCTTATGACCGCCATGTCGGCCTTTGGCGGGCGATTCGAGGAGCTGCGAAGGTGTGTGCACACGCGCGTATGCAATAGAGAGAGTGTGAATCTCTATTTGTTGGTGGTTTCTATAGAGTGTGTATATATATTTGTGGGTGGGTTCTATAGAGTGTGTGCATGTATTTGTGGGTGGGTTCTATAGAGTGTGTGCATGTATTTGTGAGTGTGTTCTATAGAGTGTGTCCATGTATTTGTGAGTGGGTTCTATAGAGTTTGTGCCTGTATTTATGGGTGAGTTCTATAGGATGGGTGCATGTATCTGTGGGTGGGTTCTATAGAGTGTGTGCATGTATTTGTGGGTGGGTTCTTCCTACCCCCTCCAGACTTTTGCCACATATCTTACACACACCCAATATACCTCTGTTTTTTCAATCTGATGTAGGTACCTGCTTGACCCAAGTGCCAACAGTGTCACGGCTTTTGGACTCATCGAGGGTGAAGAGGACAATCCTTTCAACACAGAGTTAGACTCGGGCAGCACATGTCTGTACGATACTCTGCGCTCTGTTGCTTTAGGTATGAGCTTTAGAACTGGCATATGAACTTAACGCCGCTATACACTTCACATATCGCTTCTTATATAGTATAGAGACTATACTGAGAACATTTGGTGGGCTGTCTTGAAGTTTCAGTTTTCCTCCTAAATTGTGAAGTAGGCTTAACCAGGCTGAATATATCGCACTATGCGAAAGGAATTAACGCCACGCAGGCATGTCACTCACACAACATACATAATACATACACGGTAGTTCATCTCACTCACACAACATACATGCACGGTAGTTTATCTCACGGTGTTTGTGTCAGGAAAGTCGTCGGTATTAACACGCGCTCATAGTTGTCTCTGCGGCATCGCTGCCTACTGGAATCACCTATTGGTGCCTGCGCCAATGATCGCTGTGATGCGTGTTAGATTTTATCGTGAGTTCCGGCATGCAGATGGCTTTGTATCGTTGTTAGGCATCTTTTGTATATCGTCACTGTACCTGAGCAGTACATGAGTAGCTGATATCGACTATCGACAACTTGCTGCACGGGACATTCGACCGATTCGTTTGCTAAGTTGCATTTAGTGTGGCGTTTAAGACAAAGGTTGGAGTTGATAAGTTATTTGGTATCCAAGTGGTGCTGTCGGCGTCGAATTCACCTATATCTCACAGCCCATTATTTTTACTGTTTCGATTAAACATCCCGTCAGAGGGGAAAACGTTTATAGAAGCAGGAATAGATGATTACGAACACTCCGCGGAAGTGCTGAGGAGTGCCATGGGACGTAGAGCAAACGCTGGCGTTAGACGCACTGCCAGTACAAACATGCTCAGAGGAACCAGCGGTGCAAGTGCCAACAAACCTGCCCGGTCCAGTACCAAAAACAAGACAGATGATTATGGGCCGAGTGCGGGATGCGACACGGGCGGCACTGATAGGAATATCCCCTCTGGTACCGGTATGCCGAGGAGTAGGGGGGGGTTGAGCGGAGCTCTGAAACGCATGGTGAGTACAGGAGTGGGTAGAAGGAATACAGGTAGTGTGGCATACACAGAAGAGGAACATGAGGAAGTGGGTACGGACACACACGTGCATACGGGGTGGGGAACACAAATGAGTGCAGGAAATGAAGGCGTGGAGATGCCACCCGGGTTGGTGCGTCGACAAGAGTCGGCTAATCACCTACAGCTGTCGAGTCAGGAGAAGATTGCGATACAAAATATGACTATACTCGAGGAGTTTCTGAAGGGGCTCACGGCGTATAGTATTGAGCAGTACGCTCTGAGATAATAGAGGTAGTAGTAGTAAATGAGCTGAAATATATGGCATCCGCTATCATGCACGGAAAACCCCTATTCTCACAAAATTTTGCATCGTAAGCATGAAATTTCGCACCTGTCAGTGGACACAACGAGCCACATGAGGATGTGAATGGGGTGAAATACCTCAACGACATATTTTCGAGAGGAGCCCACCACACTTTTGGGCTGACTGTGGGAGCACAGACCATTGCACCTGGTATAGAAGACCATTCATCTAGGACGGTTAATATACTTGGTAGGTAGAATACAATCTAGAAACCTTTGAACCCTAAAGTTTGTTTACCATCTATTAGCACCACTAGAATTTATACTTCCTCGTACAACCTCGAAGGCTTGATACTTCAGTCTTTTCAAAACTGCAACAAAAAAAAGTACTCCACATCGCCGTGTTTTTGTTCTTCACAAACGTACCTTGTTTCATCCACTAGAACGCTTGTCTATACGCGTGTACAATATCCCCCTAGTGGGTTCGGGAGAAGCCTAAACTTCACCCCCGTAAGTGCGCGGATGTGCATAACAGTCAAAGTCAGCACTGACGGGAAGACATTGTTTTCATTCGGCTTCTCACATCATTAAATTAGGAGCTCACGACTCAGATGTCAAGGATGTATTTGACTCCACCGCCGGCTCTATTCCACTGTTCATGATAGTAGAAATCTGTGAATAAATAGTCCGCCAGCAGAAGTTATTGTGTATCTATGTGATCTGGAACACAATCGAACCCCTGCGCCACGGCATAAGATCATCATGTATAAGGCTCATCGTGAATAATCGTGGTCGAAAACAACCGCAACCGCCGTCTGGGACTGATAATCAAAGACGGCGAGGGTGTGTGAATCGTACAAATCATAAAAACTAATTGCGTAGCCTGATTTGTCCATATTTCTAATTCCGAGATGTGAGGTTGCCATGCTTAACAGAAATTATCCCGGTCATGATATGATAAGAATGTACTATGGCTAGACCAGATTCACTGGAGGGAAAAAAATCTGGTAATAGCATTTAGCTTACAGCGAGCTGTTTTACCAGATTTCGCCGAGATATTTATACTGGATTTTTTTTGCCCAGTAAATTTAAGAAATTTTTACCTCTGAAATGAGTTTTTATTTGTTATTTTTGAAAGGCTTTGTCTGAAATCTACATTTCAACAACTCAAGAGGAATACTTGCAAGGGAGAAAATAGTGGATGATAGATCATACAAGCCTTTGCATTTTTTTATTCTGGTGTAAACATGAAAGAAGCTGTCAAGATAGAGGGAGAAAATAATATGATTGCTTGTGCAAGACTCAGTCTTTTGCATGTATATAAGTATCGGCAATAGTTGATGCAAGATCATTAGTGAATTTGAACAGGGTTACAAAATCTTGGCTATACAACGCCGGCCTGCCGCGAATTGAAAATATTCATTCTCAATAAAACACTGTTAATTTTGTAGCGGCCAATTAAAAACGACGGACTTTAGTTCGTTCACGTATTTTTATTTATTTATTTATTTTTGCATTTTTTGCTCTAGAGGGCCATGACAGCATTTCATGCTACCAAGTTGTTGCCGTCAGATAGTGTCGTTACCGTATCTTTGTTTTTTGAAAGTGAGTGTACCATCAGTGTAGTTGAAATTCCATCTTCTATTGTAGAGCATGGCCTTAAAATTGCCTGCAAACTGGTGAGTACGTCAAACTTGGGATATGCTGTCGTGTATGTATGAAACTTACTAGTGATGAGAACAAACATATGCATCAAACTACCCAGAGGGAAGGTGAGACTACAGGTCTCAGATCAGATTTTACAGCAAGAAGCCCGCTTTGATTTATAGAAGTCATTAGAATTAGCTCACTCCCGAGAGCTAATCAAGTTGCTTAAAGTACTCCCAAGGGTTGAGTTGATACTTAACCAAATCCCGCGAGCAGATTAAGTGTCTCAACCAAATCTCGGGGGTGGATTGAGACTGTCAACCGCAACATTAAAAAATAGCTGCGTTCTTATGTGTGTCACAGCCTATGCGGAAAGGCATCATGTGATCGGCGAGAGATTTAGTTGCAGAGAAGTCGACATAGAGTAGCATCAAAGTGTTAAAGTGCTCCGCGGAAGGTTTCTCATACTTATCATCCGATTTTTCGCCCTGGCCAGCCCAAGCGGCTGAACAATAGCACAAACACCTTAGGTATAAAACCAAAGGTGAGGTCAGAAATAAATACATACATTTGCGCTTTATTTAATGTCTACTGCATTACACTCGAACAGGGAACGGGATTGCGATAATACTCCACTATATCACAAACCACATGTGTCAGAGCTGTGCTCTATTTGTATAGGAAGCGACCTATGTATCAGGGAAATCTCCTGACCTTGCATTTATATGCCTTGCCAAAAGTTCGTGATGATGGTCACCGATTAACAATTTTATAAATGACACTTTACATTGCCAATGTATTTCCAAATCAGTCGGTTATACTTCGATTTCAATTATGCATGTTACCGAATGCACGAGTCGCGCAGAAAGGTTTCTAAATCCGTGCTTTAAACGGTTTGACCGAACGTGTCAAGTACTATTCTGTATCGGATGTATGAGGTTGGCTTAAAATCTTTTCGATGAAACTCATAAAAGTTGTCTCTTCCAACTGCAGAACTACGAATATATGCCTTTTTGAATGCCGCGAGCTCACTCGACCCAACCTAGCATGAAAGCTATCACAATTCAATAACATATCGTTGTTGGTTGTGTTTTCTGTTTAATACTGTCAAAAAAACTTTTATATCATTTTGACTCTTGAAGGCAGACTGATTCCATCTTTCTAAACCTGATACATTTGTATCAGTAAGAAGGACAATAAACCGTGTTTAAAATCGAGAAAAAAAAAATATTCATTTGCAAATTACTACCTATTTCAATTTGTCTAGCAACTTTATTCAATCATTTTGTCTGTTCGTTAGCTATTGAGGGCGACTAAAACGATGAATACAATCCTTATGCGAGTAAATATATCTTGTACATTTCTTTCTTTAAAAATTTAAGTTTAGTCCGCATAGAACTATTCAATCTCATCCTCAAAACAACTACCAAGACAATGACTGTCACTCAAACAGTTTAAAAGTAATTTCATTTTGAAAAACCGTGCATTGTTCGATGTTCCATCCGTGCCAGATAAAATACCGACCAAAACTATAGTACAATATTGACAGATTATATCATCTATATATTTTCTATTTTATCTGATTTTGTATATTCAATAGCACATTTTTTTGTTTTCCAGTTCATGCCTGTGGCACCTTCAAGTGTCTGTCGTTTCGTAGGGTTTATATTCTGTCTCATGTCGATGTGTTCTGGTAACTAGTATCTAATAGGCGGTGCCATATACTTACGATTTCGTCTACCCTGCAGAATCACTCCATTTTGTTTATTTTAATGTTGCATGGAATCGCATTGAACTGACTTCGAACGAGCGCTTGACGAGGCTTGTTTCCGTAGTAATAACGCCTGTTCCCGTGAGGGGGTATATGATGGTGGTGATGTGATAAGGTTTAGGACGAACCCATGAAATAATCTCAACTCATGGTGTGACCTAAGTTCTTTTTCAATCCCGAATTACACTCCTTTTGGTTTCAGTTACACCATAATACAGAGATTGAAGCTCTCTCGTCTCACTTCAGTCACTTGCAATTCCCCTTCCATAAATCAGGACGCACAATGGTAGTCGCTAGCCATACAACCATTGTAGTAAAACGTAGACGTGTTATCCAATGGGTGGCGTACAGTTGGTCCGTAGTTTATATCTAATTTCACTTTATGGGACGTACGTTTAACAGACATGTAACTGATATTGTTGTTTCCAGATATTCTGGCGAGACTTCACCAGGTGCTACCAGTACAGCCTCGTAGATAGCAAGGTGTTGATTGGTCGAGAGCTGTTAAAAATTGGAGAAATATATAGCAAAGAAATTGAAAAACAAATCAATTTTAACCAATGAAACCTTCAAAATATGTTTGAATTTGTCACGATAGATCCCAAAGTTGAGGACATTACATCATTTCAAACCAAACACGATTGGCTATGTTTGAACGTAAACCAATAGTACAGAGTAACTGAAAGCCAGGAAATTGTCCACTTTCAGATGTGCATTGCATTATGCACCTGTCGAAACAGACAAATACAAATTGCCCTCACGTGCAAGCATAGCAAATCATTGCAATGTCACTACCAGAACCTTCCAGGCACCGTGTATACTGTCACGGCACAAACGTTGAGGGTTGGTCAACGTCTGTCAACCGCCGGTAAAAAGATAAGAAGCACGGGCTAACAATTTAGAAGTTGACACAAAGCTGTATAGCACAGGTTAGCGCTGATCAATACCCTCTAACAAACAATACCCCCTCACATACTTATCAGTATCACACTATTCACACTATAGTATACACGCAAGATACCCACACACGTACATAGTTATGACAGAAGAGGACGATGAAGGAACTAAACGTAATGCTCTACCCCCACTTCACAGGACACCAGCAAACGTGTCTAATAATAGCACCTTCAATCCCTTTTCAAATTCGTTGCATGCACAACATGCGCATACATCAGCTCGGGTTACAAACACGCCCAATTCAATAGAACGCAGGTACATAGACCAGATACAAAGTGCAACACATAGAAGGAACACAAACGGTGAACCACGACAATCGCGACAACATCGAAATAAATTACAATTTTAGAGGGAGCAGATTACACAAACGCATCACAGAAGGGACAACCAACTGATGCGTGCGATAAAAAATAACATTAGGCCTGACACAAACAATCAGCACAAACGCAAAAGACTTACGAACGAGAATCTTCGTCAGATACCACCAAGAACACAAACGATAAATATACGCGAGCTACGCAACGAAACACTAGGACGTAATCTGGCCGATGAATTTAGCGACACAAGCACAACTTACAACAGAAGCGTATTTTCACATACATTCAGCACACAGACAAACGAAGCTTCTACGAGCGGTGAAACGATTACACACACGCACAAGGGTAGCACCGGTGACGAAAATACACATACACAGAAAACCAGAACAAGCAATTCAGATACACGAGTGAACGAAGTTAGTAGCACAAGTGAGCAAACATAAACACACACGGAACGACTACAGAAAACACACATACACACACACAAGTATCGTCTACGAGCAATGTAAAAACACACATAAATGCATGCGCAACAAACGAGACAGGCGAGCAGGCAAATGTGCACACACCACCAGATGAACAAGCGGATGAACATACACAATAACATGTACAAACGAGCAAACATACACATACACAATCGCATATACTGACGGGCGAACATACACAATTAAATGCACTAACGGGCGCACAAATGCAGTCACGTGTACAAACGGGTGAACATACACAATCACGTGTACTGGCGGGCGAACACACACAATCAAATGTACAAACGGGCGAACATACGCAATCAAATGTACAAATGGGCGAACATCCACGAACATCGACCTGTAGAAATTCACAAACAACCGTGAATACACAGACAACCACGAACACGGCAACAACTACCAACACTCAAAAC
>NW_014038937.1:7316-12818 GCF_001186125.1 Sphaeroforma arctica JP610 | reverse complement strand
GTGTGTGTGTGTGTGTGTGTGTTTGTGTGTGTTTATGTATAAGAATATATATATATGTTGTAGTTTGCTAGACTTGTTTCGAAATGGAATATTCTCGCGCTATGTACCTCTCGATAGCGAGCGAGCCCAAGTGCATTGTACCCTGAGCTCAGCTATTTTTTTGTATCGCATTATTTGTTGCATTATTCGAAGGATGTGGATCTTTCTCTAAATCGGCATTGTTTTCGTTTAATAGACATCAACTTCGGCACCATACCTCCCAAGTTGGAAATCCTGCAGATATCGGACTTGAGTATGGAGCGCTTCAAGGGCATTTTCCGGGTATGCCCAGTTTAGTATTCGGAGTCACGTACTGCTGCTTCGAGTTTTTCGGTATAGCTATCAGGTACACAGTGATGGATTGCGCATATGCAATTCTTCTATCCCAACTTTGAACTTCGAACTGTGGACTGTGAACTTTGAACTTTGGTCTGTGAACTGTGAACAGTGGGCTGGACACTGTGAATTGTGAACTTTGAACTTTGATTGGGTGGGACGGAACAGCCCTACAAGAATACACCGACTGCATGTATATACATCTCGTGAATGTAATGAATGTGCAGAGACCCATGAAGTTATCATGTATGCTTCATCCCGCGGATGCCAACGCAGTTAATAGATGACTCGGGCAGGCCTGCCAAGGAAACTGATTAACGTACAATACGTGCGTATTGTATGTATTGTATTCTCTCTAGACTTTTGCGTACAGCTTGTTCTTAACACCCTGACGCCCCCAACACCACAGCTGGCCTATTCCGGCGACCTGTCGGTGGAGTTCACATCTAAGGCGCAGCTAGCACCCGTGAAAACCCCCACGCGCCAATCCAACATCAACCGACTCAAGAAAGGTGTGATGGCCGTCAACAAGCCGTTGGTAATCCCCGTGAAGGTACTGCTGCACTCAGCGTGTGTGGTGTGGTGTTTTGTCGTGTATTGCTATGTGGCTTTTGTATGATTGTCCTGGCTCGTGCGGCGTAAGGAACGGTCCTATCATTTGCCTTTGATAATCCCCGTGAAGGTACTGCTGCACTCAGCGTGTGGGGTGTTTTGTCGTATATTGCTATGTGGCTTTCGTATAGTCGTCCTGGCTCGTGCTGCGTATAGAACGGTCCTATCACTTGCTGTCTACGGTGCTCTTGCTTATGGGTTAGGGCCTCTCAGGCTGTTTCTTGTGGCGCCGTGCTATTGGATCTATTCAGATGTACAGCTGTCCTTTTAGTTGTGTTTAACGGTGCTTGCTAGTTGTATCGTTTACACGTACGTGCCAGTTGTATCGTTTCCACGTATATGCTAGTTGTATCGTTTACACGTATATACCAGTTGTATCGTTTACACGTATATGCTAGATGTATCGTTTACACTTATATGCTAGCTGTCGTGCTATTGGACCTATTCAGATGTACAGCTGTCCTGTAGATTGTGTTTAGCGGTGCTTGCCAGTTGTATCGTTTACACGTATTAGCTACCTCTGATAGTTTTCTGGACACATGTGCCGTCGCTCTCAGTTGGCGTAGCTTGTAGTTTGGTCGGGTTACGCATGGACTGGCACGCCACATATGCTGGATACCACATTCAGTCAGCTATACATTTGGAGTAAGGCATTGGTTAAACAGAGTTTTGGGGGCAAGGCAACGGGTTGAACTGAGTTTATGGGGTAATTCTTACCGATGGGTTTATCCGTAGCGCATCACCTGCGACACAGTAATAAACTTGGGCGATCCCATAGGGTCGATGGCATGTACTGTGCCTCTTGCGTACACGCACCCATCTACGACCTAGCTCCCATCTATACTCGGTTGGTTTGTTCGTTATGTATGCACAGTTGATGTAGTGTACATATTTCCGCGGGGGATATATTGTAAGTGTCTGACGGCATACGTGCCCCTCTTGTACAGAACTCACCATGCTGCGATCATTTGACACTACGTGATGCTACCTACCTGTCATTTTGTCACTGTGTAGGTGTCAATCAGCAAATGGGAAATCGATGGCATCGCCAATCTCGATATGCACAGGACACGCGGCGTGGCGCTCAGCTTCAAGAACGACCCGCTAGTCAGCATCAAAGTATATATATGTATACTTATATATATGTCTTATCTACACACACACACATATATATATATATATATATATATATATCAGGTTGCAGTGCCTCAGTATGGAATAAAGTATAATAGAGTATCGAACGCGGTAGTTTATCGTTCGAATGTTTGCACTGACTGCTGCAGCTACAAACGTACGGTGACGACCATGTCGTTTCGCAGTGGGGAACAACACTGCATGCATTTGTACGAAGGGGTGACCCATCCAGTAAATATGAACGATTACCCGTGTATATACGCCCATAAACATTTATACAATCATCACTGTGTGTGTGTTTTTAACGTATCCACGCATACATTTGCTCAACCACGAATATGTGTACTTGTGTGTTAATTCCGGGGTGTCTGGCCTACCCCCTGGGGTCTATGCGCTATCTATTGTGCAAATATGCGCGTTGTTGGCTCTGTCGTGCCGAATTTCATCTGCCGCACATACTCACTGCATACTTCCGAATATAGTCCAAGTATCCAACAGATTCGGCTGGGTGTGTATGTGTACAGTGTGAAGGCCTCGTATGTGTGATAGCTATTGTATGCGCGTATACCTTGGCACAATCACCTACCCGAGCACGCACTCACCCATCCCCGCAACGGACGATGGGTGTCCTAATCCTGAGCTGGGCCGACCTTGCAGGTAAACACGTCCTTCGACGACAACAAGTTCTTGGCGCAAATGTTGCAGGAAACCCTGGAGAAGGAAGTTAGAGACTTGTGGACCACGGGCATCCCTGAGCTGGTGCACACCATATCCCTTCAGCTAATCAAGGACTATCAGACACAGCACACCGAGGTCTCCAGGGCTAAGAACAAGCGGGTAAGCCGGGTTGGGGTTGGGTTGGGGTTGGGTTGAATGTGTGTTGGGTTTGGCCCGGTTGCTTTCATAATGCTAGCGTTTGCATGTATGTCTGGTATACCCAGAGCGTGCGCGTGCTAGGCACAAAACTGGAGATCACGGGAGGTGGTGTGCTTTCACGAGAGATCATTCCGATACGCACACGCGCTGCTTAAGGAATTAGGCACAGTTCAAAGTATCTGAGGATTCACCTGTGTTGAGGCTGAATTGCAGACACCGCGGTGGTCTGGCACTGGAATCCACTTCGCACACAGAGTATGTTTGTTTACACTGGCCGTCCTTGTATACACCCTTATATACACCCCTACATACACCCCTATAAACACCCTTTTATACACCCCTATAAAACACCCTTATATACACCCCTATATACACCCCTCATACCCATATCATGCTCAGACACAGACAGCCCGATCGAGAGCGCGGAGGCAGTCGCGCGACACCTTGTCTGAACCCACTACACCCAGGACCCAACGTAAGTCTGCACAGAGCAACCCACCCCGCTTCAGCAACACCCAGTACAAGGATGTGCACAGGTAGGTAGATACAAAGACACACCCAGCACAAGGATGTGCACAGGTAGGTAGATACAAGTACACACCCAGTACAAGGATGTGTACAGTTATGTAGACACCCATATGCACCCGAGCTTTTTTTTCAAGCATACTCACAGAAGTTTAGGCCTGGTTTGTTTTGTTTTGTTTTCTGTTCCTTGTATGCATGCATGCCTTGCTTCCGCATAAGCCGAAAGTTCGGTACACCACACTAGCCCCTCCCACAGTCAACCCCACGCACGTCAATACCTATACGCCACTGTGACATGTGTACCTGATAACCGCTCTCTTTATACGCGTTGGCAGGTTGGAAAGCAATCCAGGGGAGATCATAGGAGGGCAGCTGTACTCCATCTCCTATGCGCAGAGCACCATATCACCTTACACCAAGGAGTCCAGCCACGTGCGACACAGGTACGTACGAACCCTCAACACACACCCCCTATGGATAGTTTTCCCACCCCCCCCCCCCTATGGAAAGTTATTTACCTCTCCTTATTTATAGTTATTCACCCTGTGATCTTGTGATGGGGTGCAGTGGTTGTATTGAAGTAAAGTCATTCACCCTGTGGTCTTGTGATGGGGTGTAGTGTGCATGACCTTACAGTGTTTGTGTAGAAGTCGACCTCATGGTTGTGTACAATCGTACTAGTTGCCTACAACAACCTACACCCTCCCATGCGAAAGTGTCTAGCACACAGTCAGTCGTTGTCGTGAGGCTTCAGTCGTTGTCGTGAGGCTTCAGTCGTTGTCGTGAGACTTCAGTCGTTGTCGTGAGACTTGCTTAGTATCACGGGTACGAGCCGCCGGTATAGATTTGACTGAAATTTGGCTGCATTCAGAGCTTCTTCGAACAACAACGTCCGTTGCATCAACACTACAGCACACTCACGGGAGTTGCCCTTCGAGCGCTTGAGATAAAGAGGTGCAAACTCACCTGCATTATACGAACATAGGTCTGTAGGCCATTTTATAGAATGATCTGCACCACTTAGGGCAGTCCTAAAATAGTCGAGACCAAAAGGGGGGAATCAGGGCAGATACCCATTTCCAGATTATTTCGTGCTACCATTGGTAATTAACGTTTGTCTTATTTCTATGAAGACATTGTTCTCAGTCTGCAACAGACTGTTAGCACACCACTTACTCACACATTCGCACTCAGTGCCCCTCTGTATGCATGCAAACATACCTGTATAGATATCTATTTTCCCAAACATACCCGCAAACATGGCCACAAACATGACCACAACCATTATTACAAACAGAATCATAACCATAAACACACAAGCATAACCATAACCATAACCAGAATCATCCTCACAAATACACCATCACAAATCACCAACACAACCATAATCATAAACACACAAACATAACCATCACCATAATCATAGTCACAACCACACCATCACAAACACACCATCACAAGCACAACCCTAAACCTGAACACAGGACCGAACCGCACCTCGAGGCGGGGGAAATGGCCGTACGCTCTACCAGTTCATCCGGACTACCCAGACGAGCTCATCCCAACACACCCAACAACCCCAAGCAAACGTATGCACAGGCACGCTCAGCCTCATACGTACACGGAGCTGCATGGCCCGACTCCTCCGAAAGCGATTTTGATGCGGCGCCCGCGCGTAAGGTGTGGTGGGTTGATTTTTGGTTTGGCTTAGCTTGGTTTGGCTTTGGTTTTGGTTTTGGTTTTGGTTTTTGGGGGGGGAGGGGGTAGACGGGATTTGCCCTTCAGTTTGGCCGTAAATAGGTTTTTCCTGTGAAGTTAGTTGTCATGTATATACACTTGTAGTCGCCCACGCTATTTGATTCAGTCTGTAGCTTGTCTGGGCTAGCGTGTGTGGGGCACTACCCCATCTATACTGCTTTGAATTGTGATTTATTGGAGGATGGTTACCAAGCGGCTTTGCTTGTATCCAAGGCATGTATA
>NW_014038937.1:4029-5274 GCF_001186125.1 Sphaeroforma arctica JP610 | reverse complement strand
ATACCAGTACGCCTATACAGTGTACATGTACTTACATACTTATCCCACCTATTTATACCAGTACGCCTATTCAGTGTACATGTACTTACATACTTATCCCACCTATTTATACCAGTACGCTTATACAGTGTACATGTACTTACATACTTATCCCGCCTATTTATACCAGTACGCCTATACAGTGTACATATACTTACGTTTCCATCTATTACTTTCCCACCTATTTATCTCGACGACCCTACCTACAGCGTCCTGCCCGAGGAGAGGCAAGGCGTGGTGAGCCGCTATTCGATCCTGTCGTCGGCGTCACACACCCCTCAGACCCACAGCACCGAGAGATTGGGCCCTACTTCGTCCTTCTCAGAGGACCACTTGTCCAGTGACTTGGACACGGACAGTGACTACGGCGGTAGCCCTGGGCGGTCGTCGTTTGGCGGTAGTCCTGGGAGGTCGTCGTATGTGTCCGCTGTATTGCCTGGGAATGGGCTGGCGGGTGGGCCGAGCACAGAATACGCACAGGACACTCCCACCCACTCCACGGGACAACCAGCGCGACAGGGGACGAGAGATTCACCACACACAACACGAACACACGCGCACGCACACCCACACCCACACCCACACCCACAGCTGGCCACTCGTAAGGATAACGGCCCTACTAGCCTGTCGCAGGAAGACGACGGGGTGAGTGATAAAGAGACTGTGGGCAGTGGCAACACAAGCTCGCCGTCTGACTCGGTGGGAGATTTGGGCTTGCACAGGCACAAGCAGTCGACTGGACCCAAATCTCAGGCCAGTCCCTGGCGCCGGGGCCCAGGACAAGGACACCAGTCCTTTTTCCCACCGACTGGGTCAGCCGATAGCACGGACGAGACTGGGGGTGCGATGGAGGACAGGCGTAATAGTGTGCGGTTGAAGGAGTGGAAGGATCCGCGCTCAGGTACGACAGGTGCTTGTCGTGGGTATAAGTGTGTGTGTTTAGTTGCTGAGTTGGGTAGGTGTGTGTGTATGGCTAGGTGTGTATTTATATGTCTAGTTGTGTGGTTATATGGCTGTGTGTATTTAGTCAATGGGTTGTTCAGTTGGCTAGCTATGTGTATATGTGTAGGTGTAGGTGTATAGCTACTCAGCTGTGTGTATCTATATTTTTATTTTGTTATTTAGCTATGTGTATATTTGTTTTATTTGGAAGCCTAGTTATTTAGCTGTGTATATTTATCCAGTTAGTTGCTATGCTATTTAGCT
>NW_014038937.1:0-2670 GCF_001186125.1 Sphaeroforma arctica JP610 | reverse complement strand
TATATATATACAAACTACTTTGAACAAGATTTGTATATATCCCAAGCTATTTTGATGCTGCCATAGGGTTGTGAATGCTTGACTGTGACTGAGCTCCAGAGGCCTTTTCTATATTTTCTGTACAGAGATCAGGTAGTCGATGTGTATATCATCATATAGACCATTGCCCACAGCGAGATTGTTTCACCTCCAGATGATATCAGGAGACCTAATCACTTTTGTTTGTGCTATGGTGCGCTGGGGGTTGGTACGCCCATGCCCTGTCAGACATTTACATACATTGGCTTGACCATGAAGTGTATGAAACCCTAAAACCCTAAAACCCTAAAACCCTGAACCCCTGGTTGATGTACTACGGCATCATTTAGATATTACTGCAAGTCCCAGGGGCCAGTGAGCTTGTGGTGAATAGTGCTCACACTACGTTGTATGCTGTATACAGGATGAACGCCTGGACTAAGAGCCGGCCTGAATGGGTACAAACACATAGCCCCAATCAGTGGATGGGTGCTCGCGAAATATACTGGGTATATTAGGGCTGTGTGCTTATTGCATCAGGACAATAAGCCTATTGTATTAGGACTATATACCTATTGTATTAGGACTATATACTTATTGTCTATATGTGGTTGCTTGTGCTACGCTTACGTATGCTCTTGGATGTGTATCTGACCGATCCACGCCAGCGTCAAGGTGAACAGCTTGAATGCGATTGGCCACAAGCGGATCGGTCCACTCATTCAGGGCAAGGTCACCTTTGCGCCCACAAGAAGGGGGCAGCACAGTACCCACTGCAGAGCTATACCGTTCTGCTTAAGGCGCTGAAGACCGTTGGAGGATTTTTGCGAATCAAACACCCGTCTCTATACGGTCTATGTGGTTTATCTGACCCAAAAATATACTGATTTCCGGCTGCTGTTTAAATACCTGCGGTCAATCCGGTCCATGTGGTTTTTTCTGATCCGAAACCCAAACCCCAAAATAAAAAGGGTGTCACGGGGCATTTTGGGTGCTGCGATTTCGGTGGACATTTAACTGGGAATGCACTGCCGTGACAGGCGCTGCTGCATTGCATACCAACCAATCCGTCTCGCTGTAGGCTTTAGGGTTTTAGCCTAAATCGGTAAATGAGAGTGGAACCGCTACCATATGCGCCTGAAAGAGTCCCTTCTTACAGGTGCACCTATCGTTGTCCAGTCGAATATGCTCCCCCAAATTTACCATCGCTTTACGAAGGCTATGGGTTGGATTGATTTAGGTTATGAACTGTGTGGTTTATAAACCTACGCATTGTATGCTTCAGTAGGCTATGAATGACAATCGGCTATGCACAAACGCATTCACTTTGGGCATTACCTCCCCCACACACCTCCCCATCAGCGCAATATTATAGAGGGTGTGTATCATTCTCCATGCACAAACGCATACACTTTAGCCATTAACCCCCCCTCCCCCCCCCCCCCAACAGCACAATACTAAAAGGAGTGTGTATCATTTTCAGCATCACAATTGTGCCCGCACGTGATCAGCCCGGCGGTTAGCGGCATAAACATACCGCACCCGCATGTGATTAGTGCAGCAGGTTGTACTGGCTGGCGCATTACATGGGGTCGCCCACTCTGGCCCTACACCTGTAGCACTGCAATAAACCATCTATATCCAGTAATCTATTGCACTGGATTCTGCTGTATGTTGCAATGTACTGGCTGGCACATTACATGGGGCCGCCCACTCGGGTCCTACACCTGTAGCACTGGCAATAAACCATCTATATCCAGTAATCTATTGCACTGGATCCTACTGCATGTTTCGAATGGAGCGTCTGTACTGGTTGGTGTACTGGAGTTTGCAATACGATTTCCGTGTGGGCCACGGCAGGAGGCTACGACTGTGATTAACTCGGCTGTCTTTGCGTGCACCCCATCCACTACACTACGAGAAGAGGGACATGAAGACACACGCACCACCCCGAGGAATCCTGTACGACTGGACTTAACGAAACTAACCATTGCAAAGCACAACGTGTGCATGTAGCAGTCCGGGGGTGTTTGCACTACCCCTTACCAAAGGTCATACGCCACACTCGAGAGGGTGCTGCTGTGACTGAGATAGCGATATATAACTCAATGTACAGATCGAGCATCCAACACCTACATTACTTGACCATAAATCAAGGCCGTTTTTTTTTGGTTTCTGGGTCCAACTGTTAATTGAGATATGTGCGCTAATAAAACATCTCCGGTGTTGCTCTGTCCAGATCCACACGCCAATGGACCGATAAATATAACCAGGATAACCTAAGGTTGGACTTTAGCTATAGAGGTGGTGCAGCACCCAAACAACGCTATAGCCCGAGAAATCTGTGAGCACAAGAATCGCTCATACTACCACAGCCCCACAATGAACTGGAGTGGGTGCAGCCCCATGCGCCAAGACAAAATGTGCGAAGGTAGCACCACTGCACTGCGCTTGTCCACTCTAGACGAGTGTGTAACCCGCACGTCGCAACGAGACTAGCTTTCAATCACTGTCATCTGCGATGAAAAAGCCTTCGGACACGGAAGGAGCAGCAGTCATTGTCCACCGTGCAACGGAGCAAACCAAACGTTTGCGTATAGTGTCGTGTATCGTGTCCGGTTATATATATGTGTATGTGTGTATGTATAATAT
>NW_014038938.1:4891-12818 GCF_001186125.1 Sphaeroforma arctica JP610 | reverse complement strand
GCAAGCCTTACACCTCCATGTCATAGTTTAAAGTCATATGACATTGAACGACTTGAGTTTGCACACGTCGCCAGGCAATCTCCAAGTAAACATAACTTCTGAGAACTCGTTTCTTCTACGTTCCCATCAAATCTTGCACTCATGAAAACATTTAATCAAAGCCACATATGTACGATAACTTAGAAGTAACGAGATCGTACCTTATCACGCACGTTTACGCCCGCACTCATTGTAGAAAAAGATTCTTTTTTTTTTCACGTACGCACAAACAATTAAAACTACTCAGATAAACGTAGAATGATTGTCATATGGTCACAATATAATGTTAGACACATGTCCATATATATCTATATGATTAATAAAGTTGTATATATAATACCAATATGTTATTTTTAAGTACGTAGATGAGTTTATATAGGGAAAACTCCCTAGCACAGATCATGTACTTCGAGAGCTCTCCACTGCAGTGACAACAAAGCTTAGATCATTCGTAGTGGCCAACTGTTCTAACCTCAGTCTGTTTAGACATATGCAGTATAGCCTCCAGAGGCAAGTCCATAAGCATAATTGGCAGCAAAAGGAAGATATTACAACAATGCTCGCTTCGACGATGTACAATGTTCTTGAGACGTTTTGAATGATAATAATGATAGAAGGTAATGTGATGGAGTCCAGCAGTGTGTTGTACGATAAAAAGTGTTTCGAAAACCATAAATGCAAAGCTTTAGGATCTAAATAATACGATCGTACTCTCTCATAGATATCTAAATAGCTTATTTATGCGACTCTCTTGGATACCTAAATGGCTTTTGTGCAACGATGTGTGAACTACAGATCTGCAAGGAATCTATATAAATTCTATTCATGTTTTGTTATTTGTTTTTTAATAAAAAAAATACAAAAAATATATAATAGCCCCATCTAAAGGCTAGAAATATAATTTTTTTGTCTGACTCTGGTGACCCTAAATAATAGATTGTCAACTGAGAAGTGAGTCTCACTGGACTCATGGAGTCTGTCGCCGACTCGCCGTCTGTCTGTCTGTCTGATAAATAGATGACTGTGATAACACTGACTCTGACTCTCTCTGGGACTGGGGCCAGCATCAAACAAAAAAAACCCCCAAACCAAAAAACCCTTTTTGTGTTCTTCCTCTCGGCTCTCATCAGTCATCAGACCCTCAGAGACCCAGACTCGCAACAAATTTCACACTCACAGTCCCCTGTAGGCCTGCACAGATAAAGAGGAGAGAGAGAGAGCGAGAGAGCTTGAGACTGGAGAGTGGAGAGACTCTGAGTCTCTGTGAGAGAAAAGTAAAAACAACACGTTTAACGTATAAACTCTGAACTATTTATGTCCTTCGGGCACTTCTTCTATAGTAGTAAATATTAAATAGTAGTATTTGTCCGATAAGGTACCTTTTTTTTCCCATCTTCTTTGTACTCTCTCTACAGAGAGTGAGGGTCATAGTTTCGTAGTCTACGGACTTTATTTAGTCCGTTGTGGTATATTTTTAATCTCTAGAGAGAGGGTTATGGTTTCGTTCAACGTTTATATCGGGAAGACCCTACGTTTGTAGCTACAGGTGCATGTACCGAGCCACGAGGTGCAAAGTGTTCAAAAGAATTTCCACACACTCTCTCTCAGAGGGTGTTCGTTGTTTTACTATTTTACAGACAAGGTCCTTTATAAATGAACCTCTTTTTTTTAACAACAAAACGAATTGAGGTTTTTATATATAAAAATCGATGTCGATACTCCTGCGAGATAGATATTTTTTTTTAAATAACGGGGAGGAAAATATTATTGAGGACTTATATATGTGGGTTTGATAGTGATTATTTACTTCAGGCCGTCATGGTTCGAACTTTAAACTTCGAAACTTAGAGAATAAGTATTGGCATTGTGGGGAATACAATACAGAACCACAACATACTACATACACGGTACACCACATTACACCACACTACACCACACCCTGCAGGCTGCATATGCGTGATTGTGTGTACACCTATATATCTTTATGTACTCGCATGTATATGTACTTACATGTGATCATGTGTATGTATGGTGGGATTAATTGATAACAAAAAGGTAATGTTAGTGCAAACACTGCTTAGTAAGAGTGTTCATATTATTATACAGCTAACCGGTAAGAGCTGGTAAATGAGTATACTTTATATATGCACACACAAAGCTCTCACACACGCGCACACATACACTAAGAGACATACACCCACGCGCACAAACACACACAAACACACACACACACACGCACAAACACATAAACACACACAAAAAACACATACACGCACAAAAAAGACATACACACACACAAAACAAACAACACACACACACACGCGTATATATATATATATATATATAATATATATATATATATATACTATATATATATATATATATATATATATATATATATATATATTTATATTTATATTCGTATATTTTTACATTTATACATTTATATATATATTCATATACAGACACTAAACAATGAGAGTCCTGGGCGAATATCGTGTTGGCCGGACAATTGGCAAGGGAGCTTTCTCCAAGGTCAAGATAGCACATCACAAAGAAACTGGGGAGAAAATAGCTATTAAAGTGATATCCAAGAAAGAGTTACAAGCAAGTTATGAGAAGAAACAGAAGCAACGCGCTGAAAAGGAGAAGCGTAAAGCGTTACGTGATCATTCGGCGGCGCTGAAACGAGAGAGCGAGGGTAGGGAAGAGGAGATTCTAATTAGGCAAGCTAGTATGAATGGGAATGGGAATGGTGATACAGAAGAGCATCCCGAGAAAGGGGAGAGTGGGAACAGTGCCCAATACAGTAATAGTAATCAGGGGTCTAATGGAGGCACCGGGACTAAATCTCATGGGGGAAAAATGAGTGCACGGGAGTTTGAGAGAGCACGTAGGGCAGATGCTGAGGCCAAACAGAAGGCAAAGGAGGCTGCCAGACAGGCCGATAAAGATGATGAGATGTCTCAGCATACCCCTGGGACATTTAGTAAGTATCTCAGTCGGGAAGCACGGTTATTGCAGGTGTTAGATCACCCCAATGTGACGCGACTGTACCAATTGATTGAGACGGAGGATACTTACCTTATTGTTATGCAGTATGCGGGAGGCGGTGAGCTGGTAGAGTACATGGCCAACGGGGGTTTATTGGAGGTCGAAGCACGCAGGCTGTTCCGTGAGATTATCAGTGCGATAGATCATTGTCATCAGTGCGGCGTGTTACATCGGGATCTCAAGCTCGAGAACATCCTTCTGTCTGAAGACGTACACGTACGTATCACGGACTTCGGGCTGGGAAGACGGTACGATGCTGATGACATCGAGAATAGTCTCAGCAACACCTTCTGTGGCACACCTCTGTATGCTGCGCCTGAGTTGGTCAGTGGTACGAGATACGATGGCCCCCCTGCGGACATATGGGCAATGGGGGTGGTGTTGTATGCAATGATGTGTGGGTCGCCGCCGTTCCATGGTGACCGCATGTCACAGCTGTACAGACGTATCAAAGACGTCGAATACACGATGCCCGAGGAGATGAGTGACAACTTCAGAGAGCTGATCAGCAAGATATTCGTGCGTGATCCCAAGAAGCGCATGACGATGAACGAGCTCAGAGAAGACGACTGGGTTACGGATGGGAGTAAGCTGGGACCTCCCCCGCGTGTACCACCCCGGTTCATACCTGACAAGCCTATCATCGATTGTCCGAAGAGTAAGGCCGAGGAGGATGACCGCACGGAAAGTATCGCATTTGTGGACAACGCGCTTGTGTATCGGTTCTTCCCGACAGAGAGTGAGCTCAAGCAGAGTGCCGATATCCTGAATGAGGGCAGCAATGCCCAGGCAGCCGGCTCGCGAAAGCCGATCAACAGGCGTATGAGTTTAAAGGGAATGAGCTTCCGCAATCGGAGCCAGTCAGCGAATAACAAGGATCATGGGTTGTTAGGTGCGGCTAGGAGCAGTGTTGAGGATAGACGGTCCTCGCACACAGCGGGTGTGTCGGTTACTTTGAACCACAGTGCACATCGAGACGGTACCGCTTTGCCGCACGCGACCAATACCGGGGCGGGGTGGGTGATTGATATATCGGATGACGTGGAGGAGGCGGTGGTGCCGCGCGAGAGGAGTGCACATAGCCAGGATAAGGGCAAGCGACGGTCAGCAGGGTCCGCCAAAGACTTTCGTGTGAATGGGAAGAAACGAGAGCCCGACCCGGAGATACCACCGGCACAACCGGCACACGGAAGCTCCTCACTGGCGCGATCCGTCACGCAGGTACACGGTAGGAGGACCACCCTCAGCGCAGCAGCAGCTGATATCCCGGCCACCCAGTCATCCACGGGAGGTAAGGCCTTCAACAGGCGACGGTCTTTCTCGCAGGCGTTGTCGCAGGGGTTACGTGTGACGCGTGCCAAGCCGTCCAGCCGGAGCGCGCAGAGCGAGGACCTGCTGGCCATCAGGCGGGATGTGGTCACCCCCACAGCCCCCGAAACACCCGGCGAGCGTGCGGGGGATGAAAGTGCAGGCACCGCAGACGGAGAGAGGGGTGGGTCTGACTCGCTGCGGCTGCACGATGAGGTGGATAAGATCGGCGGCCGCAGAAACACGCTGTCGGCTCGGCACACCAGTTTAGGGGGAAGCAAGTCACTGGCGAGTATCAGGCGCACACTCAGCCGTGTGCATATGAGCACCCCGAAGGGGCCCAAGAAGGGCGTCTTGAGCTCTGACACGCACGACCTGGGAGGTGAGAATGCTGGTGGAAACGAGAATTCTGCGTTTGCTACGCTGAGAGTGCATAGGAATGTGGTGCCTGTACCGGTCGTTCCTGGGGAGGAAGTGCCTGCCGTCCCTGGGCGAGCCGCGCGGGCCTTCAGTGTGGGTGGAGGGGTCGACTTTGAGGCCTACAGCAGCCTGCACATACGGAACAACAGTCGACTCAATCCTAGTACAAACGGGGATGGCCACTCTGCGGCTACCATAAACAGATCGCATTCCCCCAGTGGTACCGGGCCGCTGGGTTTGATGGGGTCGGCCTCGGCGAGTGACATTCTGGCGCGTGGTGTGAGTGCTCAGGCCGGCGGCACTACACAGACCAATGGTGTGGGTAGTACTATGGTAGGCGGGGTTAGCGGGATAGACAAGGATATGGCCAGTAAGCTGAACAACATCTCGGTAAATGCCGCGGCCGCCGCAGCAGAGATTGCTGCGCTGTCCCCGAAGGCCAGGCGAGAGTCCATGTCGCTTGTCCTGAAGAACATGCGCAGGGCCGAATCGGACCTTCTACAGGTGCAGGAAGGTACGGAGACGAATGGGGGAGCACAAGCACAGGCACAAGCGCAGCCGCATACACAGGCACCTACACATACCCGGACTGTCCGCGGGGGTAGCTGGGCAACGAAGCCGTCGACGTCGACCGAGGGAGTGGCTACCGTTCACGAGCATGGAGATGCAACAAACACAACGGAGAGAGTGGCCGCGAAGCAACACCACAGTTTGGGTGACGTGTTTGAGAAACACCCGACCAATCGTGTGGAACGAAGACGAAGTATCGCGAGTAGCCGCGCGCCAAATAAGGCTAGTTTACAAGCACTCGCGGCAGGCAGTAGCGATAGGAGACGTTCTAGCACTAGCACGAAGGCGACGGATAGGGATGCGGCCGTAGGGGCGTGGGTCAAGGCTCAGAGTCGAGTGGTCCCGCAAATGCCTGCAGTGATTAGACAACGTTCGACGAGTAGTAGTAGGGGTAGCCGGAATAGAGGCGATACTGGGCCGCAGGCCACTGGCGGTACTGGGGCGCAGGGGATAGGCAACGGCACCACGCAGATGGGCAACAAAGGGTCTGCTGTGCGTCGAAACCGTTCGATGAGCAATAGCATGGACAATCGGGTGAGCGGTAAGAGTGCGGGGAAGGGACACAAAACCAAGACGCCAGAAGGCGTCAGCCACACCCAGCGGGCCATTAGACACTCAGCTGAGGTACTTCGACAGCGGTCGACGAGTAATGGTACCAAGGCGAGGCAGGATACGGTTGCCATGGCAACCAGTACTCCAATCGAGGCTGAGGCTCGGGAGGACGACAACAGCCCCTCACAAGCGATCACAGGCACAGAGAATAGAGCAGGCCAGTCGGTGGTTATTGTGGGTGGCGTGGTCGATGACGTGGATGAGCAGACTCAAGGGACGCTGCGAAAGCAGTCCAAGAGCAGCATGATGGAGGCCTTCGCCGAGGGCGAGCGACGGGTCAGAGTGCGTAGTGTGCGCGGCATGTTCAGACTGACGTGTGTCACGGGTAAGATGAAGCCCATGGAGTTTGTGGCCGAGATCGAGCGGGTTCTGACTATGCACGGCCTGTACTACGAGTACGTGGGACAGGGCGAGTATCTGGCCATCCGCGTCAAGTACAACTCGCAGTCGGAGAGTGTGGTGTTTGAGATCGAGGTGGTGCAGGTGTGGCTGCTGTCGCTGGTGGGTATGCGTGCCAGCAGGCGTACGGGCAGTGTGTGGCTTTTCAAGCAGATCTACTCGCAAATCAAGGGGTCTCTGGCCATCAACACGTGAGTGGTATGCATTCGCACCGACACACGCGTGGAGCGTGTACCTTATGCGACTTGTGCGGCGGTACAAGTTATGGCGGTTCTGTGTATGCGAGCTTTACGTAAGTGGCCGGCACATATGTCTGTACTATGGGGAACTTATTCCTTGTCGTGTTTCTACCATGTTAGAAGGAATACACAAGCAGCGTCTGCGTGTGTAGTATTTGATCGTTGGCGTGCGGATGTGTAGCCTGACGGTGGATGTGGATATATACCTTTACAGCACACTTCTTCCAAGTGCCCGCATTGGTCCATCCGCAGCCAGGCACGCATAAGCTCACACAACTTGACCGTTATACATACAGACAGCAACTGAACGCGGTTCTGTAGCAAATCTCAGACACGGACACTAATACGACAAATACGACAAATATACACCTACTTCGTAGGTCGTCTCTCAGGTGTCCTCTTCGTTCCCTCCACAGCCAATCACTCTCTGTTTTGGACGGGCGCCCTGTGATGTGTTCTGAAAGTGTTTACAAAAGGAGATATAAATTTAGCTAAAAGCGCTTCCGTTTTTATCATTAACAGAGCAGCAAGCTTCTGTTAACGTTATTCGGTTCGAATATACCTCTTACTAAAGCTTCTGTTACCGTTATTCGGTTCGAATATATCTCTTACTGAAGCGAGTGCGGATACCGCACTCGTCCGTATTCGGAAATCTGATGCCTTTCTGCCATGCGAGTTATTAACTTCAATCGTAAGCAGCCGTGGTTTACTCAACTACAGCACATGTACAGAACTGTTTTTTTCATTGGCAACTACGCCACGTGGGCAGACGCACCCTTAGGGGAACCTGCCGCTCAATCTGCTTCTACAGTGGCCTTAGTGAAACCTGCAGTCCAATCCGCTTCTACAGTAGCATATATATATCTTAAGGCAGTTTTCCAATCCTCTCCAGTCCGGGAAAGAGATATCTCTGTGTGTGTGTGTACGCTTAATATTTGCGATAGATACAGGAGCTATACCCAGTGCCCTCTTTCTACTTACTCGTCACCATACGTCCAGAACTAGCTGTATTTGGTGTCCGCTTTCGGCTGACCACAACATACTGATTCACTATTGACATTCTCATCGACTGTTTTCTCGCATGCATGTATGTTCTTTGCAGCGCTATGTGTCTTCTCGCATAAGCATAGGTATTCTAATCTTCGAGTGTACTATGATAGTCTGCATGCCCAGATGCGTCTCTATGTACTTCCCCTGTAAATTTCAATATAACCACATCTGAGGTAGAGGAGCTCTATTGAAACGCACAATATATATATAATATATATTATTATACTCTTATATAT
>NW_014038938.1:0-4871 GCF_001186125.1 Sphaeroforma arctica JP610 | reverse complement strand
CACATCTGCGTCCGTTTTTAATGTACTATAGGTGTCTACATCTGTATCACCTCACGGATTCATCTTAAAACCTTTTATACAGCCTAGTGGGGGGGGTGGTGAGTCATATACAACATCCTCAACCTCCTCAACCTCACTTAGGCCCCGCCCCTCCCTGCCCTTGATAATATCGATTTTCTTTTTCTTCCCACTCGCCGACTTAACCACCGTCCCGTTTTCCGTCCCGCATTTCACGCCTTTACTTACCTTGCCGCCCGCGAGGCCACCGTGACTACCATGGCTACCATTCGTATCGGCAGCTTTGCTTTTCATCAAATCGTCGTACATGCTGCTTTTAAACGCACTCCGCGGTGCGTCCGGTACCGGCTGGATATAGTTCGATACACTCTGCTGCAGCTGTACCGGGGCTGCACTGTTTAGGGCCGGGGTCTGTCCTTGCCCCTGTGCCCGTGTAGCACTCCCTACTGTCGCATTGACCAGGGGGCACGCATAGCTGGTATACCTATGCATTCTACCGCCACTGCTGCCCACACTAGCCGTCGAATCCGCCGAAGCCCGCCGGGCCTTCATGCCACTCACCGCAGCTCGTAACGTATCACTACTCGACGTCATACCCGTTAGAGGCATGCCCAAGCCTGTCAACTGTGACAGGTCACTGGTACGGCCCTCGTACGACACACTCCCCAGGTCTCTCCGCACCTGTCCAGCGGTGCTCTGAACGTCCTGTGGGGGTTGTGGGGGTGTCGATGTGTGTGCATGCTTGCCCCCGTGTGTGCCCTTGGGCACCTCCTCGTCCCGGCCCTCGTCAATGGACGCGCGTCGCGCCGTGTGCTGGTCGTGGCTGGCGGTGGCTTTACTACTGGTGTTACCATTACTCTGTGTACTACTGTTGCTAAATCTCCGGGCTATCCGAGCCCCCAGTTTTAAACTCCCGCTACTCTTCTGTTGAAGGCCCTTGCCCAAGCTGCCGTTCGTTGCACTCGTCGTGGACTCACCGCTGACCCGTGGGGAACCGCCCGTGGCCCTTCCGGGTAACACTAGTATAAGCAGCACAGTCACGTCTTCTACCGCCTTGTTCAGGCCTTTCGCCAGTTTGACTACTTCTCCCGCGAGCGCGTCTAAATCCTGATCCTCGCTGAAGGTTAAGTGATCCATGAGAAACTTCCGCACCTGCGAGATGGTACAGAAATCCCACAGGCCGCTGGTTGCTATGACGACGACGTGGGGGACGCTGATCTCCAGCGGTTGCACGAAGGTTTCTGGGCTGTAGTCGGGCGCACGAAGCATAAGAATTCAAAATCAAACACGAGTCACTACGGAGATATAGAATATACGTGAAATGGGATACAGGCCTACGCCAAAAGCCCTGACAAAGACTCTTAAGCCCTAAAGTGATGTACATACTTGAGCACAGAATGCATGCTAACTGTATCATTGGTACTCTCCAGACGCACAAAGACCAAGGCACGAAGTCTCTCGCCAGCGATCACAACAAACATCGAAACAGAGAGGTCAAGGTGGGCAAAACAGTGCACGAGGGACGTACCTTTGCCAGACAGGCGCTCGTACTGTGGCGTACGAAGATGGACGCAATACACTCACACACGTTGGTACATAATCGATGCATATTCAACTGCGCACTGGTTACCATGACAACTCAAACACAGCCGCGCACCACTCCATCCCCCCCCCCCAATTCGCAGAGCTTAGCGTGCACTCAGCACGCCTCACACCAATAGCACTGCCATCGACAAAACCAAAAACCCCAAGACGAGAGTCCGTGCCAGACCACAACCTAAGGCACACCCCACCCGCAATATACAACCCCCCCTTGCTTGGTCAATTGAAATAAAATTGGCTTATACTACAGCATGTACTGATACCCTACTATCTAAGCACATGCATCACACACATACTCGCACGCCACTCCAGGACCACAGTTGGCAGAACCCAGCGCACGCGTAGTGCGACTGATGCCATTGACTTTGCCATCTGCGACACGACCTCCTCTCAAGACGACACCCTGGGAGAAGGGTAGGACGTATATATAATTATAAGTATGAATATAATAGAAGAGAATGGAATAGGGTAGAGTGTGTATAATTGTAAGTGAGAATATAATAGAAGAGAATGGAATAGGGTAGAGTGTATATTTATGCTAAGAATATAATAAAATATAATGGAATAGGGTAGAGTGTGTATGACTATAAGTAAGAATATAATAGAAAAGAATGGAATAGGGTAGAGCGTGTATAATTAAAAGTAAGTATATAATAGAAGAGAATGGAATAGGGTAGAGTGTATATAACTATAAGTAAGAATATAATATAGAAGAATAGAATAGAATAGGGTAGAGCGTGTATAATTATAAGTTAAGATATAATAGAAGAGAATAGAATAGGGTAGAGATGAGAGGAGACTTGTGGAATGAATAGAAACGCATTGATGTATGAGTGTGGAAGTATGTGAACAAATGAAACTACGTTATAATCAATGGCTGGGACGATGATGGAATAAGCATCAGGATGAAATTACGCACCCATGTATGAGTGTGGAATGATTATAACACAATAGAGCAGGAGAGGAAGACGTAGACAAATGTATGATCGTCATACAGACTCACATAAACACATAAACACATACACACATAAACACACATAAACACATTCAACACATACACACATAAACACACATACATACACATACATATGTATATATATATATATATATATATATATATGAAAGGCCAATAGCTCAGAGCACTCACCTGCTTCTCGACAAAACTCGATGCCGTGTGTGCATTATTGAGTTTGACCACACCCTCCGTCGAGCCCAGCGAGGTCATGCTGCGGTTGTGCGGCGAAGCCGCCGCCGCCGCCGCCGCCGCCGCCTGTCTGGCCAACAGTGACGCATTGCTGTAGCGTCTGTGGGGCTGTGGTACGCCCCAACTGTCTCTACGCTCGTGCGACGCGGAGGATAGCGCGCTGTTGGCGCTGCCTTGGCTTGTCTGGCGGCCGTCAGTGGGCCCGGTAGTCGCAGAGGTTGCCATGGCAACAGTGTCGTTGTGGGTAGGCGTGGCTGCGTTCAGGGTGGTGGTGCTGGCATCCTCGCCGGGCGCTCGGGTGGGGGTGAACGATTGCCTGTGTGTACTGTGTGTGTGTGTGTGTGTGTGTGCACGTGTCGGTGATTTCCCAGGCGACGGTGTGTCTGAACCGGGCTGTGAGCGTGCCGAATGCAGCAGCTCCTTCCGCTCGATGCCCAGATTACTGCGGCTGTGCGGGAAGTAGGATATATTGCTGTTACTAAATCGTCGCCCCATACCCGTCTGTGGCTGTAGTTTGAACTCTTGGCCACTCGTGGAGGTGGGAGTGGGGCTGCTGTTTTGTTTGATAAGCCCAATGCTGTTCTCGGTTGGTGTGCCTGAGGGTGACTGCGGCGTGTTTGGCGATGCTGAGTAGTTAAACGGCTCATCTGTCCTGGTGTGTTTGGACGCTTCAGCCGGGCTGGACTTGACGCTGGTGCTGGTTTTATCCGTATCGCCCGCAGTGCTATTTATAGACTGTCCGGCACTGTCCGACGTTTGCCGCAGAGTGAAAACTAGGCCACCCGCGCCTTCGTCGTCGGCGGTGTGAGGTGTCATCGAGGTACGTGTGATGGTGGGTAAGCTCTGAGTAATCGAGTTTTTGGCTTCTTTATCTGTGAATTGATAGTGAATACATCGCCAATTAAAAGTGAATATATTGTGGACTAATAGCGAATTATGTGGATAGACAGCGGATTGATTGTTGACTAATTGTGAATTAATAGTAAATCAATAGCCAATTAATTGTAGATCAATTGTGAGCCTAAAACCCCTAAACCCTAAAACCCAAGAAAAAGTACAAGAAGCATAACATAGCTATCCATAAACATGCTCACATAGACCGTTCCACACACCTGTCTTATTCGCCCCGCCGCGAGTTGCTTGGCAACACACATCGGCGCTGTGCTCTCGCTCTCCTTTGCCTTTGCCGTCGCAGTCGCAGTCATGCACCTGTACCTGCGATAAACCGGGCGCTCCGGCCCCACCGGTGTCTATCACCAGGTGTCTTCGGGCCCTGTCCTCACTAGTGGGGGTGTGGGCCTGAGCTAGGACGCTCTGTATTGCGCTCGTAGGTCCCTCGGGGTACAGTGCCGAGCCTTCGGACGGGTCTACCTGAGCACTTGGGGTTGGGACCGGTGTACTTGTGGTTGGGACAGGGCCGTCTGCTTGGTATAGTTGGGGGTGCAAATTGGGCGAACTGGCGCGTGCGCGGGTGGTGCGTGACGACGACATGGGCGGCGATTTGGCGCTGGCGTCAATGTAAATCCACGAGTTGCGGGAATCTTGACTGGCCCGCCTGCTATATACCCTGTGATGGAAATAGATGATACACATATACGTGGAGCATGGATTAGCTATATATCCTGTGATGAACTGAGATGATAGACATATACGTGGAGCATGGATTAGTTATATATCCTGTGATGAAATGAGATGATACACATAAAGGTACAGCATGGATTGATCCACTTGTATACTGTGTGCGAGGACAAGTGCCGTGCAGTATTTCTGTGTGTAGTATAGCCTCGTGATGAGCATAGGGTGAACAACGGGGTTGGGGTTGCGGAGGTCATGATTAGTCCGCTCGCTGTTTGACCAGTAATGGACATCAGTGATGTGTGTACAAGTGACGAAAAAGCGTATATCGGTCTGCTCCCGAACTGTACGCGAAATTAATTTTTCTTTGAGATGTTGATGTAAATTAAGCAATACGCTTGACAAACAAACAGCCAGAATACATATTGGATACACGTACATATATATTTATATGTATATATATATATATATC
>NW_014038939.1:0-12832 GCF_001186125.1 Sphaeroforma arctica JP610 | reverse complement strand
TACTCGGGAGCTAGAGTGCTCGACGATTACGGTTCGAGCGCACCGTCCTACCGAGTAGGCATATCTGAGGATAAAAAATTAGATTTGGGCACGTTGGCGTTTACGTGTCCGTGTCTGCGAGGCTTTGTGGTAGGCCGCGATATCGTTGGCATCATCAAAAGCCTCCGATGGTTCCCACGTTGGATCGCCTTCACGCCATCTCACCAGGTATTCCAATTTCCCTGTCTCATCATTAGTACGGTGTGTAATAATGTGGCGAAACTCAACACTTCCTTCTGTCCACAATTCGTCGTTAAGTGATGGGTCTGTGCGCATATGCACTAACCGGAAGAGTTCCACCCGTACCGGTTTGTGATTGAATTCTGGAGGGGCGGATCCGTCTTTATTCGCCAATTCATATCGTTGTCCGATCCTGGCCTTCACCATATACGGCCCAAACAGTGGCCGCATTGCCTTAGTCGTTCTACCCTCCGATCGCACCATAACCACATCGCCTTCGTCGAAATGGACCAAGTCATGAGCGTGCAGGCGGTCAAATGTCTTCGTAAGTTTGCCTGTATACATCTTGGTAATGTGGTGGAGAGTCGGCAGTATGGTATCCTGCAACTTGTCTAACCGTTGTGCCCAGGTGTCATTCGTTATTGGCTGGGAGTTAGGCAACTCGTCAGTGAAATCGGCACATGGGACGTGACGGCGGCCAAAGTATACGCTGAACGGTGCACTCTTATGGCGGCGGGATATCCGAAGGTTCTGGTACAGCATCGTAAACGGAAGGCGTTCGTCCCATCGTAGAGAAACTGCCTCACAGCATTGTCGAATGGAAAGTGTAATCTCCTTATGACGGCGTTCAGCGGCACCCAGTACCTGGAGTCGATATGGCGGTGACACCTTGTGTAGCATACCCACTTATTGGACCAGTACTCCACTATCTTGTTAGTGAATTCATTACCCATGTCCGTCTGGATCATACGTGGGAATCCATGCTCGCCAAAAATTATATTAGTGTCTGTGCCGTAGTCTCCTTCGTCTTGTCCGGTGTCGCTCGAAGGATTGAGTAGCCTGTAGCAATGACCAGGACGTGAAGTATATAATTATTCTTTCTTCTGGACTCAAGTGGCATCGTGATATAGTCGACTTGAATATGGTCCCACGAGTAGCGTGCGTCAATGCTAATCATCGGGTGGAAATCTTTACGAAGCGTATCCTGTCCCAAACATGTGGCGCACTGCCGTTTGACTTCCGTTGCCAACTCAAGTGCGCCCGGCCACACATGACCGTTCTGACGGAGTTGTTGAACTGTATCAGCCGCACCATGATGTCCTTGTTCGTGGTGCGCTTGCGTGAGTCGCGTACGGCGTAGTTGTTCTTCTGGCGTCGCCCGCTCAACTGCTGGTTGACCTTCTGCATCCGCCATTGCCACCGAGATCTCTCGCACGGTATCTAAACACATTACGTACGTTTTGTGTTTTGGTTCTGCATACCCAAGTCACTGTGAAAACAGCGGGTCCGGTTTGAACCCGTTAGGAGGTCCCACTCGTGCAATCACTGTGTGTCCCCATGACGTCTTGCCACAGGCATACTTAGCATACTTGAGGAACGTGTGTGGCGTTCGTGGGACCAGAACTGGTTCTGATTGCAACAACTGTTTGAACAGGTCAAAACACACAGTTACCCTCGCACCAACGGTCCTTATCTTGCGTAACATTATATGTATCTTTTCCCATGGTGGGTTCATCCATTCATCGACTGTCGACCAGTCGTGGGCAAACGCCCCTTTCCCATCGTCTTTAGTCCAAAATCGAGGAAGCTGAGAGTTAGACGGGTCCGCAAATACATCTATATTGTTCGGACCGAAGTGTTGCTGCGCTTGTTCAAAGTAACTAGGGAATAACTGCCAACAATCTGTGTACAGTATTTCAGGTTCGTCCTGCTCCGCTGTTCCCTCATGTACTCTGCTCAACATGTCCGGAAGCACGTTTGTCTCTCCTGGTATATGTGATATGGTAAAGTTGAACGGTGCTATAATATGGTGCCATCTCTGGAGCATCGGATCAAGCTTGAGCTGTATATATATATATATACCAGGGCCTTGTGGTCCGTAAAGACTGCAAACCGTTGCCCATCCAAATGTTCTCTAAAATGTGTCAGCCCGTACACCAAGGCTAGTAACTCCTTCATTGATGTAGCATAGTTTTGCTGTAGTAAGTACACGTCGAGTAACTATATCTCAACGTTCTCCCTTCTCAGGGAGGGGGACGTTGTTCATTTATTAATAATTGTAAACAGTAATCCTAAGATTAATGACTCTCAAAATGAGTCATCAGTCATGTGCTATAAAAAACAGCAAAACCTTAAAACCCAGTTTATCAGATTATTCTGATAAACTGTAAAACTTATAATAGACCTAAAATAATCAAATAAACTACGTACTATAGTATTCTGACCACAATCTCCCCAAACTGAAACACTGGCCGAAGCAGTGTGCCAGTTTCAGAGATGATAAGAAATACTAAAGTACCTTATGTGCTGGCAGTTATCCTCCGAGAGCTAGAGCAGTGTACTGGCAGTTATCCTCTGAGAGCTAGAGCAGTGCGCTGGCATTTAACCTCTGAGAGCTGGAGGGCTCGAAGATCACGGTTCGAGCGTACCGTTCAACCAAATAGTCGTCAGATAATTAACATTAGATTTGGGCGCGTTGGCGCTTACGTGTCCGTGTTTGCGAAGCTTTATGGTAGACCACGATATCGTTGGCATCATCAAATGCTTCCGCTGTTTCCCACGTTGGTTCGCCTTCCCGACATCTCACCAGGTATTCCAATTTCCCTGTCTCATCATTAGTACGGTGTGTAATAATGTGGCGAAACTCAACACCTCCTTCAGTCCACAAAAGTGGAGGGGCTGTGCGTCTATGCACCAACCGAAGGAGTTCCACACGTACCGGTTTGTCCTTGAATTATGGCGGAACGGAAACATCTTTGTTCGCTAACTCATAGCGTTGCCCGTGTCTGGCCTTTACAACATATGGCCCAAACAATGGCCGCATGGCCTTAGTTGTGCGGCCTTCTGAACGTACCATAACCACGTCCCCTTCATCGAAATGGACCAAGTCATGAGCATGCAGGCGATCAAATGTCTTCGTTAGTTTGCCTGTATACTTCTTGGTAATGTGGTGGAGAGTCGGCAGGGTGGTATCCTGCAACTGGTCTAACCGTTGTGCCCAGGTGTCATTCGTTATTGGCTGGGAGTTAGGCAACTCGTCAGTGAAATCGGCACATGGGACGTGACGGCGGCCAAAGTATACGCTGAACGGTGCACTCTTATGGCGGCGGGATATCCGAAGGTTCTGGTACAGCATCGTAAACGGAAGGCGTTCGTCCCAACGTAGAGGAACCGCCTCGCAGCATTGTCTAATGGAACGTGTAATTTCTTTATGACGGCGTTCCGCTGCGCCCAGTACTTGGGGTCGATATGGTGGCGACACCTTATGTAACATCCCCACTTCTTGCACCATACGCTCCACTATTTTATTGGTGAATTCATTCCCCATGTCCGTTTGGATCAGCCGTGGAAAACCATGCTCGCCAAAAATCTCTACGAGTGTCTGTGCCGTGGTCTCCTTCGTCTTGTCCGGTGTGGCTCGGAGGACGGAGTAGCCAGTGGCGATGTCCAATACGTGAAGTATATAATTGTTCTTGTGTCTGGACTCCAGTGGCATTGGGATGTAATCCACTTGGATGTGGTCCCATGGATAGCGTGCGTCAATACTAATCATCGGGTGGAAGCCTTTACGAAGCGTATCCTGGCCCAAACACGTGGCACACTGCCGCTTTACCTCTGTGGCTAATTCTAGTGCCCCAGGCCATACATGACCGTCCTGACGGGGTTGTTGGACTGTTTCCGCTGCCCCATGATGTCCCTGTTCATGTTGCGCTTGTGTAAGCCATGTGCGTCGCTGTTGCTCTGCCGGAGTCGCCCGTTCAAACGCTGGTTGACTTTCGGCGTCCGCCATTGCCACAGAGATTTCGCGCGCTGTGTCTAAGCACATGATATACTCTATGTGCTTTGGTTCTGCATACCCAAGTAGCTGTGAAAACAGGGGGTCCAAGAACCCGTTGGGGGGTCCCACCCGTGCTACTACCGTATGTCCCCAAGGTGTCTTCCCGCAGGCGTACTTGGCATGCTTGAGGAATTTATGGGGTGTTCGTGGGACCAATAGTGGATATGTTTGCAATAACTGCTTGAAAAAGTCAAACCATGGCGTTCTTGGTATCCATGGCAAACATACCGTTGCCCGTGCGCCGTCCGCTCGTATCTTGCGTAACATCATATATTTCTGTTTCCAAGGTGGGTTCATCCATCCGTCAACTGTCGACCAGTCGTGAGCAAACGCGCCTTCTCCCTCGTCCTTAGTCCAGAATCTAGGGAGCTGAACGTTGGGTGGATCTGCAAACACATCTACGTCGTTCGGACCGAAGTGTTGTTGCGCTTGTTCAAAGTAACTAGGGAATAACTGCCAACAATCCGTATACAGTATTTCAGGTTCGTCCTGCTCCGCTGTTCCCTCATGCACTCTACTCAACATGTCCGGTAGCACATTCGTCTCTCCTGGTATGTGTGATATGGTGGAGTTGAACGGCGCGATGATGTGGTGCCATCTCTGAAGCATCGGGTTAAGCTTGAGCTGTGTGTTCATATATACCAGGGCCTTATGGTCGGTGAAAACTGCAAACCGTTGTCCATCCAAATACTCCCTAAAATGTGTGAGACCATATACTAGGGCGAGTAACTCCTTCATTGGTGTGGCATAGTTTTGTTGGGCGTGGTTCAGAGTTTTGCTAAAGAACATTAAATAGTGTTTCTTCCCGTCGACCCATTGGAATAGCGCTCCCCCCAAACCGTAGTCGTTCGCGTCGGATTCAAAGTTCAAGGGTATACCGTCGACCGGAAAGTGCAAAGCGACCGCATTAATCACAGCATCCTTCATGGCTTGCCACACTAGTGCGTGCCTTTCCTCCCATCGGTCGCCGATCAACTCTTTCGGTTTGAGCTTGCAAAATTCGCGCAACAGTGCAACCGTATTCGCAAAGTTAGGGAGATGCTCACGGAGATAATTCGCCAACCCTAAGGCAGAGGCTATATCTTTGTACCGTAGTGGGGTAGGCCAGTCAATAAGCTTCGCCTGTTTCTCAAAATCAATGTCTATGCCCTTAGCCGACACCTTCTTTCCTAGGATCATCACTTCCGAAATGGCAAAGTGGCATTTGGCAGGGTTGATCTTGAAACTGTGGTATGTTCAGCGTTGAATCACCTTCCGCACCGTCTCGATATGTTCGTCATAGTCATCACTAGCGATCACGATGTCGTCGATATAGTGATGGACCGGTAAGCCATCCAGTATCGTGCTCAAGGTTTGCTGTAACTGTTGTGTGAGCACGTGTAGTCCAAACGGCGCTGATGTAAATGAGTACTGGTAACGCTCGTGAGTGAAACTAAAGAGATATTGTGAGTCAGGATGGATCGGTAGCCTATGATAAGCAGCCGATATGTCCAGCGTGGTGTAGTACTTTTTTCTCTTGAGGCGAGAGATCAGTTCGTTGACCTTGGGAATTAAGAACTGATCGCCTGGGATCAGGGCGTTGACCGCCCGCATATCTAAGCACACGCGTACCTTCTTCACATTCCCCTCTGCATCAAACGTCGGGACCACGAGGAGCGGAAGGTTAACCGTCGTCGGTGTCGTCCGCTTCGTTATGACCAGGTCCGATAACCACTTCTGTACTTGCTCGTCTACGTATGGTAGCCACCGGTCGGATACGAAGTTACGCGTTGATCTGCGCATATGCATCGCCTGTTCGCGGGTTACTGGAATAGTAACCTCGCTCCCTTCCAGGCGACAACGTGCGTTGTCAGCAATCTTTACGTTCGTTTCTAAGTCCCGTGTGAGTCGTTGTCGTGCATCGGTAGGTTCCGCTGTGTTCGGCGCCTGTCGACGTGGTATTGGTTCGAGGAGCTCGTCGAGTTCTGTAGGGTCGATAGGCGCGAGTGGAGATTGAATGCCTCCTATGTATAGGCCCAAACCCTTCAACATGTCTTGTCCCACTATAATGTCTATCCCCGTTGGTAAATTCATTAGTTCTAGTGACCCGTCAATGATCTTGGACCCATACCGAATAGGAACCACTTCCGTCGTCCCCAGTCGAGGAGTTTGACACGCCTTGTCAGCTAAATATATGAATGACCCAGGTGGTGCTGGATTTGTCGGGCGGCCGAGGAGGTCTGCGGATGTCTGTGAGATACAGCTTTTTTTTGCTCCCGTGTCAATTAGTGCCTTGAACATCCGTCCGTTCACTTGCACTTGGATATAAACACAGTTATCAGACGACAGCAATGGGTCATGTACCGCCATTACGTCCCTAATAGTGTTAACAAATGTGAAGCTCCTATCCGACTCAGACACCCTCACCTCTCCTGCTTGGTCGTTCACCGACTCCCAATCACCTTGGTCCTGGTCTGTTTCCATCGCTGTAGGGTCGAAGTCTTCCGTGAGTATCGTATTGATATGTACCTCTGTCGCTGCCGACGGTTGTACGAAACTGTCCTCACTTGAGGTGTCGAGCGAGAGGTAGCCAATTATCTGCTCGGGTTAGTAACCTGACCCTCTGAGGCTCGGGTTGCGGGTGGTCTATAGGCTGGTTGTGTGTCTCGTGATGCCCGGTTGTTGTCATACGAACGTGTCCTGCCCTCCGTACCTCCTGGTGGAACTACCCGGAAATGATGACAGCGTGGAATATGACGCGCCCCTGGTGGAGCTTGTGCCTGACATCCAGCGCGTGTAGTAGGTGCTGTCGGTTGTGGTCGCTGTACCCAGTTTTGTGCCTGCTGTCGCGTCGTCTGCGGGTTGGGGTGGCTATTGGTATAGTCACGAGCCCCATTCCTCTGTGATCCGTCGCGATTGTTACGGTTTTGTGTACGTGCCGTAGTTCGTTGCTGCGCGTCCTGGATGTCGGGACTTAACAACTGGATAAGCTCATGCGTCTTCATCAACTGCCATTTGGGATGCAACTGTAAAGTGCGTTCGTACGTACGGCCGTTGAGAGCCTCCTCTAACAGTTGAACTATGCAATGGTTTAGTAGGTTCTGCTGAAAATCTGTAACCGTCTGGCACCGTTCACGTGCCCTCCTATGGTTCCCTATCAGCTGTGTCATCTGTTCCATAATAGGAATGTGCATATTACGACTGTGACCCTTGGCAAGCTTGCGAAATGCGGGATCCACAGTGGCTTGCGTCTCGTGGGAGCAGATCTGTTCGATTTGTAGTTGTGGGGTCCACATCTTCAATTGTTCAGAGATGTCGCGTATGTAGTCCAATGTGGACTTTTCCGCTTTAAAGTAAGATAACACCTTGTGAAACCATGTGAGGCTCCAACTTTCGTCTAACCCTGCGATCTGCGCATTCTTAAAAGTAAAAGCCCCTCTCGTATCCCGTTCCATGATATCATGGAGGTGATATCTGTTCGAAGGCCAGTCCGGCCATGGTGATGGTGCTGGACGTTTCTCCACTGGTCGGGCCTCTAGCGTGGCTCGGAGTGTCTCAATCGCACCCCTAAGGGCTTCAGCCCGAGCCGTGTTGTCATCCTCTATAGCTTGACATAATTCGTCGCCCAAGTGTAGTATACGTGCGTGTAACACCTGGCGGCTCTTTTCAATACTCGCCGGTGTAGGAGGAGGTGTAGGCATCGTTGTCTCCGCTGGCTTCGAAGATTGTTCTTGCCCACTCGCCGTTGGTGTGCATAATGTGGTCTCCGTACGTCGAGGGGTCTGTACATACTCACTAGCGGATTCCTTCTCGAACAACTGATGTTGTTGGCGATATGCCGAACTCATCTGGTCTTGTTTAGTCTTGAGTGCCTCCTGCCCGTGTGGGTTCTGTTTGGCCAACACTTGCTCGCGTACTAACTCCTGGAATGATGGCGCTGCCTCCCTGGATGACAGTGTCTCTTCCTCCTCAGAAGGTTGCCCTTCCGGCTCCGGTGACTCGTATCCAAGGCCATGATGTGGTTGTGAACGACCTAGTATTCGGAACGTAGGGTTGTTCTCCCTGCTTCGTGTTGTCTGCCCTTGTCTGTGTGAACTAGTAGATGGGGCGTGCGGAGACAACAATGTCGTAGGGCGCTCCGAAGCCGTACGTTGCAATCTTTGTTCATACTTCTCCAACAGCGATTGTTGTTGAGCCATGAGCTCGGTGAGCTTTTGTGTTGACAGCTGCTCCCGCGTTGTACCCTTGTTGCTGGGGCGACGGCGATAACGCCTCCGCTTGTTAGGTGGGAGGCGTGGTTGCCCATTAACAGAGGATGAGGCGCCTGAGATACCCGAAGACGAACGAGGAGGCAGTCCGTTACTGACTACCTGTTCACCAGTAATGGACTGTTCCCTGTCGGCGCGCAGGTCGGAATCTCCCTTGGCCTCGTCGTTGTGTACTACGTCGTCCGCTGTAAGGCTAGGTTCGCCCCTAGTTGCCGTAGGTATCTGTCGATCGAAGTTTGCTTCCTGGTTGTGGATCTCGTCATCCTGAGTATCCCTCCGCCCTGTCCCAGACCGATGGCGGGGATGATTCGTTGGAGGTTGGTAGCGCTTGGCCCCTCTCCGGTCTATATCATCATCATCTCGACGTTCAAGGTTTAGGCGTTGCTGTCGGCGGCTTTGACGTGTGTTGGACATAATAGGTATGTAATGTAATGTAATGGAGGTTTGGAAATGTATGCAGTCATCCTCAAAATAGTTCGGGTATAAATACTTTCCCGTCCTAGAGGTTCGACGCCCTTCTCAAAAATTCTCCACATTCTTACTTAGACAATTTATTTCGCCCCTTGCCTCAGTATCAACTCACCCATGAATCCTGTGCCTGTCTTTAGCCAATGCATATGTTATATGTATTTATGTTTTAGTACCCGTCGGGGTTCACCCTGCCCCCTTGTGTGCTTCTCCATTCTTCTGGTGGAGTTACATCCCTCGTCAGTGAACTCCTTTTGCTCCTGAGAAGGCTCTTCAGCTCTTGTGTTGCTCCCCGTATGTCGCTGATTTATTCTTCCCTGTTCCAACATGTGCCATTGTGGTAAGCAACCCATGATGGCTCTATATAGGCCTTCCTGGCTCTGACGATCCCTCTCTTATGCAACTAGACTCTACTCAATATTGCCCTCGTACGTCCCGTCGCCCGAAGTCTCCTAAGGCAGATGTTTCTTAGTATTGTTCTTGGTTCTCGTCCATGGCCCTTCTCTCGGTAGACCACTTCTCTGTGAGTGTGTTGAGCTATAGTTTCTTGCAACGACTGGAATAGAATGTTAGCTCGTCTGAAACCACTCGCTTACTGTAAATCTACTCGTTCTAAGCCTCTATGTGCAGGTGGTATGTTTATCCTTATTCCTACCCCCATGCTTTCTACAAAGGTGTAAATAACATTGCTATAGTTTGCTTTTGTCTAGATCTGACGTGGGTCTATAATGTATGTAGTGTTATCACTTTTAGCCCTACCTAACGTAGGCACTACTATCTTATATCTTCTCTTGAATATTTCTCTGTTCAACACTCTAAAATCTACATTTTCTGACTCTATTTACCTGTTTCGAACGAAATTTTACCGCCAACAATTGTCTTAACTAACCAAGCTTGTTCTTCTAGTCTGTACGTGTCTATAGCAGGGTTCTGGTTTAGCTACTGCCCTACTACTTGTATCTCTAACCGTATAGTTTCGACCACTACTAGAACCACTCTTAATTATTGTTGTTACTTATCTTGTTCGTTGTCTGAGCCCTTGTCTTTGCCGCCTTAATCCCTCCGGACCTTCTGATTTCGCTCCTGTTCTGCTGATTTCGATCCCTCCGATTCTTTCGATAGCTCCTCGTGTTCAGTTGTAGTGTCTCTGTTTGATAATGTTTGCTGCTTTCTAGGAATAATAGCTACTTGCTGAGAAAGCCTGAACCTTTCTAACTGCCTAGCCATACTAGTTCTACTTAGCCTAAAGCGTCGATTGATTCCTTCAGATCCTCTTGACTGGTGCTGTTATATCTGCTGTTCGCCCGGTTTCTGTGTTTCTACCGGGCCGCTGTCACTATTTGACAGCAAGGACGGCATCCTGGCACTAGCGTCACTGCTAGTAGAGCCTCTATCGACCTCCTCCGTCGGTAGATTCTAGCGATCTCGTCATCTTGCTGCTCCATCTTGCTTCTGCTGTTACATTCAAAGTTCTTTCTTCGTATAAAAACTAATAAATTTCAATTTAATACTATCAAGTAGCTTAAATAAAATAGCTTATTTCACAATTATTAATAAACTAACAACTTTCCGAAGTATAGTTAAAAATGTAGTAAGTACACGTCGAGTAACTATATCTCAACGTTCTCCCTTCTTAGGGAGGGGGACGTTGTTCATTTATTAATAATTGTAAACAGTAATCCTAAGATTAATGACTCTCAAAATGAATCATCAGTCATGTGCTGTAAAAAACAGAAAAACCCTAAAATCCAGTAAATCAGATTATTCTGATATACTGTAAAACTTATAATAGACCTAAAATAATCAAATAAACTACGTACTATAGTATTCTGACCACATTGCGCATGGTTCAGAGTCTTGCTAAAGAACATTAAATAATGTTTCTTCCCGTTGAGCCATTGGAATAACGCTCCCCCCATTCCGTAATCGCTAGCGTCGGTTCCCAAGTTCAATGGTATACCGTCGACCGGAAAGTGCAACGCCACTGCATTGCCAACTGCATCCTTCATCGCCTGCCACGCTTGTGTATGTCTTTCCTCCCAACGATCGCCGATCAACTCCTTCGGTTTGAGTTTGCAAAACTCGCGCAAAGGTGCAACCGTGTTCGTGAAGTTGGGGAGATGTTCATGAAGATAATTCGCCAATCTTAAGGCAGAGGCTATGTCTTTGTACCGTAGTCGGGTAGGCCAGTCGATAAGCTTGGTCTGCTGCTCATGATCAATATCTATGCCTTGTGCCGACACCTTCTTCCCTAAGATCGTCACTTCGTGAATAGCAAAGTGGCACTTGGCGGGGTTGAGCTTAAAACTGTGGTATGTTAAACGTTGAATCACCTTCGTCACCGTTCGAATATGTTCGTCATAGTCGTCGCTGGCAATAACTATATCGTCGATATAGTGGTGGACCAGCAAGCCGTCCAGTATTGTGCTCAAGGTTTGCTGGAACTGTTGCGTGGGCACATGGAGTCCAAACGGCGCCGATGTAAACGAGTACTGATAACGCTCGTGTGTAAAGCTAAACAGATATTGTGAATCGAGATGGATCGGTAGCCTATGATATGCCGCCGATATATCCAGCGTAGTGTAGTACTTCTTACTCTTGAGGCGAGAGACAAGTTCGTTGACCTTGGGAATCAAGAACTGATCGCCCGGAATAAACGCGTTAACAGCACGCATATCTGAACATACGCGTACCTTCTTCACGTTCCCTTCTGCATCAAACGTCGGGACCGCAAGGAGCGGGAGGTTAACAATCTTCGGTGTCGTCCGCTTCGTGATCACCAAATCCGCCAACCACTTCTTCACCTGCTCGTCCACGTATGGTAGCCACCGGTCGGATACAAAGTTACGCGTTGATCTGCGATCACCTGTTCACGGGTTACCGGAATGGTAACTTTGCTCCCTTCCAGACGACATCGCGCCTTGTCAGCAATCTGCGCGTTCGCCTCTAAATCCTGTGCCAGCCGTTGACGTGCATCGGCGGGATCCGTCGAGTTCGGTGCCTGTCGTCGTGGGATGGGTTCGAGGAGCTCGTCGAGTTCTGTGGGGTCTATTGGTGCAAGTGGAGATTGGATGCCGCCTATGTATAAACCCAAGCCTTTCAACATATCTTGTCCCACTATGATGTCTATTCCTGCCGGTAAATTCATCAATTCCAGTGACCCGTCGAGAATCTTGATCCCATACCGAATGGGTACCACTTCCGTCGTCCCCAGTCGAGGAGTTCGAACCGCCTTGTCAGCTAAGTATATGAATGACACAGGTGGTGCTGGAGTTATTGGGCGGCCGAGGAGGTCTGCGGATGTCTGTGAGATACAACTTCTGTTTGCTCCCGTGTCTAACAATGCTTTGAACGTACGTCCATTAACTTGCACTTGAATATAAACTCGGTTATCAGAAGACAGTAATGGGTCCTGTATCGCCATCACTTCCCTGATAGTGTTAACAAATGTGAAGCTCATATCCGACTCAGACACCCTCACATCTCATGCTTGATCGGTGACAGTCTGCCATACACCGTGGTCCTGGTTTGGTTCCACTATTGTGTGCTCGAAGTCTTCCGTGAGTATCGTGTTGATGTGAACCTCTGTAGCTGCTGATGGTGGTACAAAACTGTCGTCGTTTGTAATCGCGTTCACCTGTACATGCGGAGTCGGGCGTGTAGTGACCAAGTCTTTGCCCGGGTTGTTGGGCTGTTCCTGTCCTAAGGTTGGAGCTGCGGACGGTCTGTGTGCCGGTTGTGCGTCTCGCGATGTGGGTTGGTGCCATACGGCCGCGCCCTGCCGTCCGTACCCCCTGGGGGCGACGCTCAGAAATGGTGACATCGCGAAATATGACGTAAACATGGCGGTGCTTGTGCCTGACATCCAGCACACGTTGTAGGTAATGTCGGCTGGGGTCGCTGTGCCCAGTTCTGTGACTGTCGTCAAACCGTCTGCGGGTTAGGGCGGCTATTGGTGTAGTCACGAGCCCCATTACTTTGTGGACCTCAGTGCGCTGCTGTGCGTCCTGAATGTCGGGACTCGACAACTGTAGAGGCTCGTGAGTCTTCATTAACTGTC
>NW_014038940.1:4659-12881 GCF_001186125.1 Sphaeroforma arctica JP610 | reverse complement strand
TGTGTGTGTGTTTGTAATGGTATATATATATATATATATGTGTGTGTGTGTGGGTGTGTGTGTGTATGTATATTTATAAATATATGTATGTATGGATGTACGTATGTATGTCTAAATGTCTATATCGATATGTATATGTGTTTATATCTATATCTATATCTATATCTATATCTATATCTATATCTATATTTATATTTATATCTATATCTATATCTATATCTATATCTATATCTATATCTATATCTATATCTATATCTATATCTATATCTATATCTGTCGCTGTGTCTGTGTCTGTGTCTGTGTCTGTGTCTGTGATGTTTCATAGTTAACTTCATCAATCTAACTCACTTTATTATTGTATATCGTATTCAACAGTTCCAAAGGGTGGTTACAGCGCTCCATCCAGCCTTGCCCAATTTGGTAGGTATTGAACTGTCGCCGGATGTTAAAAATGCGATGAAGGTGGTATTCTCGCGTCTTGGGGGAGAGAGCAAGGCGGCTTCAAGTGATCCAGAATTAGAGACCGGGGACGACATCAGGACGGATGTTATAATGAATAGCCAATCAGAAACCCCCTCTAGTGAATCTAAAAATAGCATAGATGACCCGGAAAGTAGTGCTGCACAACCCGTGGATAACACGTCAATTAGCACAGATAGGCATGAAGAGCAAATAGATCATCAAACAGAGACCCCTGTTGAGGTTATACTGACGCAGGATAAAAAATCGGGTGTAACACCATCGGAAGCTCATCCTGAAACGGTAATAACTGAGACAGGCCAAAAAGTGGAATCTGGAATGGAAGTAGAGGGCGATTCGGATATCAAAACGCAATCAGAGACCAGGCCACCGACAGAAGTAGAATCTGAGGGAGCAGAAGGCGTTGAAGAGGTTGAAACAGTACTGGAAGGTACGAATGAGTTGGATGAGACTACTGTCGGTAGCCTCGAAGCTGAATATGATGTAGCGCCAAGTGATGGAAGTTTGAATGAGGACACAATAAAACAAGACGATACAGGAGTCCAAGTGAATGAGCCTACGGAAAATGCACCGGGTTCAGAGGCTGAGAGGGAAGTGGGTATACACGATGTAGATGCTACCACTGGAGTTGACGGTGCGAATGCACACGCGGAAGTAAATGCTGGTAATGATAAGGATGCTGGTGTAAACCATGAACATGTTGAGGCTGGAGGTATTACTGAGGTCGGGGAGATTGCTGAGAGTAACGATACCAATACTGAGAGTGGGGAGAATGCTGAAGTTGATGACAAGGATATGGCCGCCAGTGAGTCTAATAACAGTGCTAGTGGTACGAAGGCAACCGGGGGTGGCAAGAAGAAACGGAAAAACAAGAAAAAAGGGAAAAACTAGGCTTTCTAGACGTTCAGTCGGTGACTGATGAATGAGGCTGTTTTGTGAGATAGAATAACAGAGCGTGCGCATGTCACACGCTGGATGTGTTGAAATAATAATAAATAATATCTCAATGTACGGGTATTATACTAGTCCAATTTATGTGACCTTGGCGAGGCAATTTCTGCACCACAAAACTATCCGATCTCTGCCATCTTGAAAGCGGGTCTATACTAATAACTACCTGAGAGGTGTATTAATATGTATACTAAAATAAGGCTGGTCGATAGCAAATGACAGCCTAGAGTCAATGGATTGTATTTATGTTAATAAGATGGGTAATGGACGTTCGACATAATTTTGAGTGGCTTACAGTGTGCGTTTCCAGTGTGGGCATTAAAAACGCAAACTTAAATCTGCAGCCTGTTACGACAATTCTAGGAACTCAGATCTCTATTGATTTATCCAATTGTGCTTCACATTGTGCACATGCAAAAGAAAATATCGCAACGAAAAGTCATAGATTTAAAAGAATACATCACAATGATCGCAATGATTTTATCGTCAGTATTTCTTTGCAATGCTACGAATGGTATTGTTAAACAACAGTCTTGTATCGGGTGCCTATTCGTTGACATCTTGCTGTCACGACTGGAATGTTCATGCCACTTTCAAGACTCGAGCATAAGCCTGACAAAAACATTTCTCTTTCTAAAACACTGCAACAGACGGAAACAGTCTAGATTGATACGGTGTATGTTTCTACTATTATTTTATTCGATTAACTATTAGAATCTATTTGTGACTCTCACGTTTACATAACTCGTTAAGATATTTCACAACCATATCCATAGACCAACGTAGCTCAGGATCAGGTTCGCACATATTCTCCAACAGTATTTTGATGTCTTCGTCAACTGCTGCCCACACTCCAGGTGCACCGAACACGTGCCTTTGCAAATAATTCCTAAAGCCAGAATCTTGCAGACTCGCACAACCAAAAGGTATTTGAGATGTGTACATCGAGTAAAACGTGATACCCATAGACCAGACATCAGTTTTCATGAGGTCTAGATCAACATCCCCCACATTGTACTGGCCACGACACTCTTCTATCGCAGATACAAGTTCGGGCGCCATATAAGGCAAAGTACCACTCTTGAGGGAGACCATGGGTTCAGAAACAAATTGACTCTCTCCGAAGTCCAAAATTTTAGCCTGTCCATCTTTTGTGCTTACAGATATGTTATCAGACTTTATATCTCGATGTGCAACCCCTTTGCTGTGTATGTGGGACAGACCGGCTGCCAGCTGACGAGCGAATGTCAGAAACTCTTGATGATCAAAGCCTGCCTCGCGGTCTGCAAGTATATCCACTAAGTCTCCTCCGTCAAGGCAGTCCATGACAATGCAAACTTGTTTATTTATGAAGAGTTTTTCGTAAGTGGTAACAACATTCGGGTGCTGACCCATTGCTTTGCCGATATGAAACTCTTTCTTGTTAGCGTTAATATATCTCTCGATCTCCATACGTTTCAAAGCCACGTAACATCCTAGGCGCCTGTCAAAGGCTTTCGAAACAACGGCAGTGGATCCAATTTGTAGGCGTCTCTCATTTACAAAGCGCTTCTCAGCCTTATACGAGTTTCTTTTCTGGTGGAAGTCCGCTCTTAAACAGTTGATCTTTTGTGCGGTCATAAGACCTGAAGCCTGGGCATTCACAGTTGATTGCAAGGTAGCTGTCATCGTAATGTACTGTTGTAGTGTATAATTTTTTTTTGTTGATATTTTATGATGACTAGAACATTCACATGTCCAACTTTTATACACATTGAATACCCTTTCTCGAATCTCGGATCGTATGCGAATTCATTAAATTCTTAACAATCTATTCATTTTTTTCTTCATTGGTGTTTTTTTGTTTTTTAACCCAAAAAAAAGGTACGCAAATCGGTCTCCAGACTCCAGTTCTCATAATGTGATGAAGAATTAAATCTAAAATAGCGTCCTCTCTATAGCAACAGCAGTAAATATAAAAATAATAAATTTAAAAAAAAAAGTCGAACTTCGATCCCCTATACTGTCTATACAATATACATACATTATTTAAGTTCTCTTTCCATTTCTTTTAGAGTAGAGAGGGTCATGAACTCATGATATTCAAGATAACAAAAATGCTGGTATCTGAAGTGAAACTCAGAAACTGACACAAGTCTGGAATCTGCAGATACTACTATTTACTACTAGCTGTAGACCTATTTAGTAGTAGCATGTAGTAGTAAGTAGACAGTGCAGACTACCGACACTCCGAGTCTCCGACAGGGCCGAGTCTGGACTCTTGAACTCTGGACTCTGGACTCTGGAGTGCGAAGTAGCATAAAATATCTCTGTGTTGAGCATACCGATTTACGTATTGATAAAAAAAATTATTAACGCATGTCGTATGTACAGTGTATATGCGTATATTTCATTCAGTTCATTTTTTTTACATTTCAAATTTTCATAGAGTGTTTGAGTGAGTGCAAGACTGAAGAGTCTGAACAGTGAACTCTGACCACTGCTGAGTCGCTGATGTGAGATGTTTGCAAAAGACAGTGATAAAGGCGTAAATATTTACGCAGCACCATACTAAGGTCGGATTTGCCAACTTCAGGAAATATTGGGGAACAAGATATGAAATGAGTAAAACACCTTACTCCGGTGACTAATTTCGATATTTCATCGCACGATCCATAATTTTAACAGTTATTCTGAATATTCAGGAAATTATGGGAAATGACTTTCATAATTTTTGAGCCTCGTAATTTTCTGATTTCACGATTTCGTGTGTTTTGCCATTCCCAAATTATGCCAGATTCAATCCAAAAAAAATATACAACAATATTTTGTTTTGTTGTATATTTTACCATAAGTAGAATGATGTATTCTATTTTGGGATTTACTTTATCTTTAATGCACCTTTGACATACATGCCATCCTTTTTAAAAGACCGACAATTTACACGCCAAAAAAAAAGCAAAATCTCCAAAAACCTTCATGGAATCACTACAGCCAATGGGAGGTCTCTGGTTAATTTGTACCAATCCAAATGTTCCATCACTTTTTCGGTTCCATATTAGAATATCTTGTGCATTCGTGCATTTGCCAACTGAAAGTATAAAAATACTGTGCAAATATTCTACAATATCTCAAATACAATCTCGCATGAATTTCGGAATTCTCATGAAATATAGCGCTCCAATATTTCATAGTAAATATACCAAAATATACTTGAATATTTATTAGGGCTATATTTTCTCAATATTTCTTTTAAGTTGGTAAATCAGGCCTAAATACTTCCGACAATTTACCAAGAAGAGTTGTAGAGAGGAGAGGAGAGAACTCAAGTCACAAGTAACTGACAACCGACAACTGCTGGCAAGAGTTGAAGAGTTGTGGCACTGCAGTGGCAACTGGCAAATGGCAAGTGGCAACTCATAGTCACAACTCACACAATCAGTATTTACTATTCTATATTTACAACGAACTAAGAAGTACGGACTCACAAGGAGTAAACGAGGACCCAAGTCCCAACTCCCAAGTCACTCACACAAACAACAAGAAGAAAGGCCAATAAGAGGGCAAGAAGGGCCGTCGTACCACATCAGCCACAATTCAACAAAAGACTTTCTCTCTCTCTCTCTCTCTCTCTACTATTTAAATAGTAGTAAATAAATAGTAGAGTAGAGAAAGAGGAGAACTATAAAAAAATGCAGACTATTTTTTTTAAACGCTTCTCGGCTTCATACGGGTCAAAAGCAGAAGAAGCAAATCAACCTTGAACCTACATAGCTTTACAAATTTTTATATAAAAAACGGGCATTCTTAATAAATTAAAATACTGAAATCGTTGTACTTTGTTGGAGACTTGGGGGCTAAGCCGCTAAGCTCAATGTGTTAAGAAAAAGTTATAACTTTTATTATTATGCCTCTTACAAACTTGAAAGTTGTAACTTTTATATCTCAATAGTACACTTTCATAATGATTGAGCCTTTCAGCTGTGACGCTTGCTGAAAGGCTCAATCTCTTTTGATTGCTTATTATCAATTTCGTGGCCTAAAATTTCAACTATCGGACAGCATATTGAGTGCAGTTTCCAAAATAACTTTGTAGTTGATTTGTCCTAAAAACACCGCTGACGTCGGTGGGGAACTAAAAGCTCAGAAAAGTTGAGCGGGAAATAAGTGGATTTTTTTTTAATAATCCAGTTCCGAGCAAACGGTAGGAAATGGGCTTCATCGTATCTCTCCTCTAATAGTAATAAAAACTGCACATGGGCAATAATTTTATTTCGGTCAACTTTTATTGTTTCATTGTAATTTATTATCTTCTCTACTGAGCAAAGAGTAAATAGAAATCATTATGGTTTTTACTTTTTTTTCACATTTTGTAATTCTGTACAGCAAACTTCAACGTTTCTCTCGTCCACTGCTGGTATCACGTCGTGATTCTTGTATTGGGCCTTTCTATGTTCATGTAAAAGGTCTTAAATGGGCATAAAAATCTTCATTTAATTCCTTATTTGGAATAAATAAAGTTCTGAGGGACCTAATAGCTAAAGCTTTTAGGGATAAAAGTTATAACTTTGTTTAAAAAAAAATCAAAAAGTTAACATTTTAAAAAGTTGGAGCTTATATTCTGAACCCCTAAATATAACTTGATCAGCTTAGCTTGGGGATGGTGTTGGGGGCTTGTGGCTCTAGGCTCCTAATCATGCAGTCATGTACCCAATACCCACAACGATAATTATCTATATGACCATCATGATATTAAACTTCTTTTTTTCTTTATACAATGTAAAACCATAGCCTTCTAAAATTGTCAGGCTATGGTAAATTGTAAAACGTATATTTTTTTGTTCAATTTTTAGGAGGCTACATAGGAAATTGTTCTCTCATGTTCTAGTTTTTTTTTACAGACATATTAATTTATATATTTTAAATGCGAGTCTACTTACGTCCTACGCGAGACTTTCACTGACTGAGAGACTGAGTATGCCTAATTTAGTAAATGCATATAAATGCTCTTTTTTTTTTTAAATAGTATTTAAAAATATACATCCAAACAAACAATAAATCGCCCAAGTCCCCACCGCGCGGCGCGCGCCGAGCGGATAGACCTCATACCATTCTACTTTGCAACGTTTTAAAACCATTGCGTAAGCGTAAAACGTTTAACTATTTGATGCGTTACATAGTCCCAAAATTCATATGAGGGATCATTTCTGGGTAGTATTTAACCGCCACGCCGGGGCCAGGGCCCCGCCGCCCCACCATTATTTTCTTGTCGGTTACGGATAGAAAGGCCCGCCAGACCTCTTATGGGCAATAATAGTGTCATAGTTAATAGTATGACTATGGGGTCGTTTGTGTGAAGTTGTGTGTTTACTGTGTTACTGTTGTGTTACTGTGTGTTTAATTGTATATATATCTGCAACCGATTGCTAACAAGTACACTTTCCATGACAAGTATATCTTATATAAACACGCTAGCATGACTAAGCCTCTATGCCTCTATGCTTCGAAAGAAGTGTGCATTTATTCAGTTTTCAGTACGATGTAAAGACATACAGTGTACACACAGGTCATTACTCACTAGAGACTTACAGACAGACCAGTTCTAGTAGTACACAAAGTGTCACAAACCATCGTGGTGAGCGGCCTAAAAATAACAACGGTCATCAGTTTTCAGTCGCGTTTGATTGGTTGAACGCAAGCTTTGCAGCCAGAAATTACATGTTAGGTGCACTATCTGGGTCTTATATGTGAAATAATTTGAGGTCAGAATAGTCACCCCTATGCGTTGCAACGGTTTGAAATCATTGCGTATTCGTAAACGTTAAACGTTTAGATCAATGTACTAACTTAATGAGGTCTGCCGGCGGACCAGGGCCCAGCAGTATGTAGCGAAAAGCACGAAAACTGTCTGAATGAAAATTCCAGAATATTTTTATCTCTCTCTTCTTCTCGTAGACTTGTCGTTTTTTTTTAAAACAAAGTAATAATTTTTGTTTTTTCATAACCTTCTAATAAATTATACAATATTTTTATAATAAAAAGCTATAAATACACAACAAATACTATTCTAGATTCCAAATATTCGGACAAATCCACTAGTTATCCAGGATTCCAGGAAGGCCAAGGCCCAAGCCCCAAGACTCAGCAGGCCAACAACAACTACTCTAGAGAGTAGTAGAGAGAGGAATCTGGAATAGCGATTACAGAATGCATTATGCATGCTTTAGGGCCTGGGCCCTGAGGGAAGGAAAGCTACGCCTGGTCCCTGGACTGGTCTGGACTCTGGTCAGTCTGAACCCTGGAGGACTGGGACCAGTGGTCTGCCCCAAGGGCCCTGGCCCCAGAGCCCCAGACTGGCCCAGCAGAGTAGCTAGAGCCAAAACTTCAGAAGTCTGAACTCTGAACTTCTGAAGGCATTTCTGACGTACATATTCATATAAAAATTGAGAAGAGTTAAAAATATAAATACTGTTTTTATTATATAAACAATCAGAGCCTCTTGAAATGACAAATATATAAAAATAAATACCAATGAAATAATGTAATATGATATTAAATCATCATACATAGGCGAAAAAAAACATTTACCTGCTGTTTCTTCTCATTCTCAACTCATCTCAAGTTCTCTGGCTTGTTTACCCTGCTTGTTTTGAAAAATAAAACCAAAGTATGTGAAAAAAAGAAATTGGATTGACTCTAATTTTGAAGAATACAATTTTTATGGTTGCTAGATTTGATCTATTTTTGTTTCTTCAAAACATATCTCTTTTTTGGTAATTTTGCTTCTCTTGTTTTGAGTTTATATATATATA
>NW_014038940.1:0-4639 GCF_001186125.1 Sphaeroforma arctica JP610 | reverse complement strand
CCGTTGATTCGAAGGTGGGAACTGGAAAGTGGAATGCCGAAAGCCGAGAGATATCAACCACGTCATTAGTAAATACATATCATCGCCCATCGGCGGCTACAACAGTTGTTACTTGTTACCAACTTAAAAATTAGCGTACTAATGAATAACTACAAGTCTACAACAGGAGTCAAACCATGTATACATCAAATTTCACTTGTTACCTCCTGAAAGGCTCATGCCGCTTCATATTGACATAGCTTCAGGCCTAATAAATTGATAGCCTGATATCCTGCTCAAGTTCGGTTTGCGATCACAAACTACAAACAATTTGCAGCCTCGGCGCCTCGCATGTCGAAGGATGAACGACGACCGACGATCGACTCTCTTTGTGTTGCACAAGAGTAAATATGTTAATTACTAAATATGTCTCAGACTTGAATGAGAGTTGTGTTTGATCTCTCTCATCCAACAGCGGATAAACGTTCATCCAATATAAAAGTTTTTCGCGAACACCCCAAATTTTAAATTCAAACAATGACAATATAATACATAATTTGAATATCCTCAAGTCCTCAACAGCTGATTCGGTTTCCAGAAATAAGCTCATCAGTCACGGAGTCACCTCCAGTCAATTCTGAATTCTGTTGCCTCTTGAGTCTTAAGCCTTGAAGTCTTGAAGTGTGTCTAACCTTTATTTTGTTTTAAATGAAAAAAAAACAATTGGTCTAACAGATGCTATATATATATTTTTGTCTATAATCTCTAAATATTATTATTTTGTTTGATTTTTTCACAAAACAACTTGTTGTCGGCATGTAGTGTCGCTTGAGAGTTGAGAGTTGCGTATAAATACTCACTGTATAATATACTGTGTACTGTATTGACTCTATGGAGTATGGAGTATATATATTTTAATACTGTAAACTAAATATCAAAATAACTGATTATTTGCTGTTCGTATGTAAGTTTTCAAAACCGGTATTAATATTTATAGCCACCCCTTCCAAGCCACACTTTCAAAATCTTATCAATCAAATTGGTGTATTTTAAAGTACGTATCTTGAAGGCAATGGAAGAAAGCTATGGCTTTGGCAGTAAATAACTTTATATAGCACGTTTCAAAAAAAAAAAATGCTTCTTATATAATTCTATTTTTTTGTATTTTAAAAAATATAATAAAAAACTAACAGCCCTATAGATTCTCTAGTTGTTTCCATTGGTTAATCGATGACACGGTCGGGAATATTGTGTCACCGCAATAGCCATATTTATTTACACACTTATTGATTATTTATAAAAAAAATACACAATTTTAAATGTTGTTTTAAAAAAAACAAGAAAAACAAACCGATTCATACCATTTCAGGACATATTTGTAATATCCCACATGGTGACAGAGTAAGTCCAACTTGGGGTATAGGTCACATCTGAAATTTAAAGTTTTCCATCGCCTCGACTAATTTTGGACAACTCAAAAGTCTAATATGTACACCTCATAATATATATTTTTATATTTTTATCAAATAAGAAAAAAACAATTACACTCCGTTTCCTCTCTCAGACTCTCGGTACCCCGTGCCAGTCGGTGGCAAGTGGCAATTGGGCAGTCTGCAGTCTGTAGATCGCAAGAATTACAAAATATCTGAATGTTTCTCTTTTGGGGGGGTAGGGGTTTTTCTATAAAAAATATCATCAAAAACAACGAGGAAACTAAGACAAAACTAGGGTTCAAATCCGATGACAAAATCAATCAGCGTCCCCCCCCGCCCTATATTTGGGGCGTTAGGCCCTATATAACCCCTACCAAAACAAGAAGCACATCTGAACGACCGAACCGATGTGAATAGCCTTGTATCAGGAACTTGACACGATGGGAAGTCACGTTGTCACGGGAGACTATACAGTAATAAAAATATGCTCTGAATGAAAAGTGAAAAGAAAATGTGAAATTCCAATATGCTTTTCTAACCGTTTTGAAGTTCTTTTACCCCGTGCTCGCGTTGTCCTTTATGTTTTACAATATATTTATAAAAACTAGTTATAAAACGGTCATACGGTTGGTTGGGGACTCGACAACCATACAGAATTAGATATTCTAAATTTCAATTCGAGGACTTTAGAACTACAGATATCAGATATAAATGTACTATTTTAAAATGCAGTAAAATATTTATTAAAAAAACCCCCCTATTATTTGCTATTGTTTTTCTACAAATAGAATTCGACTGCTGTGAGCTACCTGTCAAATGTCAACTGTCTATTGGCAAGTGTCAACTCTCTTGCTGTGTCTCGATGTTTAAAAAAAAAAGAGCAGCACATACTACATAGTATTGTATAGTATTTCGAAGTGTCAACTGTCACCTGACCTGTTTTGCAAAAGTTCGCACAGATGCACAAAGTCTCACACACACCGTCGGCGTCACACGTCTACAAGACTCACGAGAATAATGTATTTGTATTTTTTCTTTTTCTTTTTGAAAAAGAAACCATTTGTCGGAGTTTGATTTTTGAATGTGGATTGTGCCTTCGCCCGTAGTGCCTTCACTCTCGAGTCTTGTGGTATTTATCTATCTGTAATTCTGTATAGTTATGGACACTTTGACTCCCCTGTCTGCTCAGTGCTCAACTGCTCGCTCTCTGGCCTCTCTGGAGTGACGGAGTCTGCTGAGGCCTGATAGCCTGAGACTTGTTAATAGTTGTTGAGTTAAGAACTGGCTGCTGATTCGCTGACTGATGACTCGATAGTCGATAAATGTTAATTGCAGGCACCAGACACATCACCAATTCACCATCACATGTGTCAGGGTGTGCCTGAACTCTGACTGTATATTGGACTTAAGTCTATTTCTCTAATTTTAGGGGTGCGAAAGCAAATTATCGCTTTCTATTTGTAACGAGAAAGAGACGGATATATTATTGGCTACAAAGTTTTACCAAGTGATGATCATCACATGAAAATGAGACCCTGCGATGGAACATTCGAAATTTCGAATAGAGATAGTCCATGGACCATGAGGAATGCCCTGAAGGAGGGGCGGACTGCGGACTGGCGGAGTGTTTACAGCAAATAATACTTTCACTCTGTCAGCCTGTCAGGGGCCTCCGTTCTCAAGGCTGACAGACAGTGGCAGTCCGTGAGTCACAAAATCACACGCCCGACTGCTGACGCCTCACCCAGTCAACCAGTCAGTCCTCCTTCCTCACCCCCCCCCCCCCAAAATAAAAACTCTAAATATTATACCAAAAAAAGAAAAATGTTGCGGCACAGAAACATATATATTTACATAGATATTCTACTTTTCTCTTTCTATATAAATTAGCGACAAGAGACAGTTAATTTCATTACAACTACAGGAAATAAAAATAGAATTCAAGTGTTCGTACATATAACCCTTAGAACAGTCACCATGACCGCGATCGCTACCTTACAACACGCCGCAGTGAATAGAAGAGATCTTACGAAATCAATAACTCAATCAGAGCTAAATCTTTTTAAATCACCGAGACGCTTTGTTAACGAAAAGCCTCTCCAAGAGGGATCTACCGCTGTGGTTTCTAAGGCGTACGACACCAAATACTGTCAAGATGTTGCGCTAAAGCGTATGGATATGGATAGATTTACTAACCAAAGAGTCAAAGAATATATTGTTGGTAAAGCCATCGGCGATCATCCCAACGTAGTTACCACATACGAAAAGCTATACAACCACAGAACCCGTGAAGTCTGTTTGGTTATGGAATGCTGTGACGGTGGTGATCTTGTAGATATTCTTGCTAGCCGAGACCAAGGATTTGATCGGGATGAGTTCATAAGCCTCGCTGAGCAGTTGGCTGGGGGGCTCTCACATATCCACAGTAAAGGTATTGCTCATCGAGACATAAAGTCAGACAACATATCCTTAAGCACTGAAGATGGACAGGCTAAAATACTCGACTTTGGAGAGAGTCAATTTATAACTGAACCAGCTAACAATCTCAAGAGTGGAACTCTTCCGTATATGGCACCCGAATTAGTAACGGCTATCGAAAGGCGTATAAATAGCCCAGACAGTGTGGACAGAGTACCCTTGGATTTACTGAAGACGGATGTTTGGGCAATGGGGATCACATTCTATTCTATGATCACGTCACAGATACCCTTCGCCGTTGCGAGTCAGCGGGATTCCGGATTTAGAAATTACTTGCGTGAAAATATACTTGGATCATATGAAGTATGGGCAGCTGTCGATGACAATATTAGGATGTTGTTAGAGAATATGTGTGAATTAGACCCTGTCTTACGATGGACTATGGACGAGGTAGTTGAATACCTCTCTCAGTTGCAATGAACTCCCAATGTTCTTGATACATAATATTCTTCGCAACTACAACGAAGCCAACTTAGTAAAAATTAGAGAATCTTCAGCAATCAAATAAATATTCATACGAATCAAAATGTTACAGTATCAAACGTATTCATATATACATATATATGCATACAAATACTTATAGACATAATATTTATATATGTCAATAGATATATATATATATATGTATATATATATATGTGTGTGTATATGTGTGTATACGTATATCTACACATAAAAATGAAAATATAAACATGTATATGTATGTATATATATATATATATATATATGAATATAAATATACCATGCAT
>NW_014038941.1:9086-12891 GCF_001186125.1 Sphaeroforma arctica JP610 | reverse complement strand
ATCTATAATATATATAAATGTATATATGTATATATTATAAATATATCTTTTAGTTTATATATATATATATATGTATATATATACATTTTATATATATATATATATATATATATGTATATATATATATAATATATAATATATATATTTATATGTTTATATACAAGTACATACATACATACGTACATGCATATATATATATTTATATTTAATATATATATATATATATATGTATATGAGTAAAGCATGTTGACATAATTATACGAATATATATATATATATATATATTATGCATTACTCATATATATATATTGTATAAATGTATTACTCGTATATATTTGTATATATATATATATGAGTAAAGCATGTATACATAATCATTCGAATATATATATGTATATATATATATAGATAGTTAATTAGACAGATATATGTCTATATATATTTATTGATATATATATATATATCTCAATATATCTGTGCATCTATAATTCTGTATATCTATATATATATTATATATATATATATATATATATTATATTATATATATATATATATATATATATATATATCTAAACTATATATACATCTAAAAATCTATAGCTTTAAACATATCTATATCTTTTAACTATATCGTTATCATCAACTGTTTATATGTACTTATATCTATATATCCATATGTAAATCTGGTTTTATTTTTCATCTATACTGATATCTTTTTCGTCCTGTTATTTCGTGTTTGTCTTTGTATTCATCTATATCCCTTTGTATATCCGTATGTGTATCCGTATTTTTGTCAGATTTTCTCATCGATATATGTCATTAGGTATGTTTGTTACTTATATATCTCCCTTTCTGCAATACCTTATGGGTACAGAGTGTATCATCATGGTAATCTATCTCTATCGGTCACTCGAGCATTTTACATGGTTGTTCATTCTATGTTTGGTTCTGCGAATGCAACTCTCGGACTATCAGTGCGTTTCGTTTGCCTTAGTGTGAGCGACTCCCTTTTTTCTCCGCACCCACACCTGTCTTTAGATATCCGTGGTCGTGCTGTGACATCACTGTTCAGTACCACAGGGTTGCGCTGTGTGGCCGTGCTAGTACAAGCGCTTGTTACATTTAATTGCAGTTGACATACTTGTACGGGCTCGTTGGTTCAGACCTAAGCTCAATAGCTAGGTATCTTCTTGTTTTATATTCTACGGCCATACACCATGTACCCACACATATTGATAGGCACGCATGTCCCATTCTCATATGCTCTGTCACGCACTGGTGCTTTAGCAATTTACAACTAACCGATTTCATCGGATGCATCGGTTGCCGATTATGTGCAATTCTGACTGTGTCTCATCGCGAATATTAATTAATTGAAACGCGACGAATGAAATCAAAAATATCGAGCCCGTATCTCAACTAACATTCCGGTCCGTGTTTGGGTTGCATAGAACGCTCTAGATGAACACGATGAGGAGGCCTCAGAGTTCGTTTCTGCCGCTGGTAAGTAAATAGATGGGATGTTTCACAGAGTGTAGTCGAGTTGGTTGCGGAGCCTGTGTGTAAACTGAATACAGTTGTCTGTTCATAGTCTGTGAAATCATCTGTGAGTGATTATTCGGTGTGAAGTGTTGGTGTGGTGTAGCGCCTGTGAGATTTCGATGCCATGCATAGGTACAGGCCTATGTTTGTGGTTGACAATGTCGACCACAAAGCTTGATTGTACCAAAAATCAATACTTTCAATTCTTCTTAAGCTTGTTTTGGTGTTTTTCTTCTTCTCTTTCTTCTTGCCGTACTATAGATGCAGTAGACAGCGGCGTCAACGAAGAACGCGTCACCACACATTATCTGACCAAGTACGAGAGGGCGAGAGTGTTAGGAGCACGTGCGTTACAAATAAGGTGAGTTGTATGTTGAGCATATGTTCGTGTCAAAGAGTTAGTTTGTAAATTGCAACAAATGTGATAGGTATACCAGCAATAGATTACTGGACTATATCTACACACCTATATATATATATATATATATATATATATATATATATATATATGCGGTGTGTGAGTATGTATGTATGTATGTATGTAACCATAAATACACACACACACACACATATATGTATATATATAAATATGTATATATATAAATATATATATATGTATGTATATATAATTATAAATATAAATATACATATATATATATGTATACACACACATATATATATATATATATATATATATATATGTGTGTGTGTGTGTGTATATGTATATGTATATGTATGTACATATACATATATGTATTATATATATATAATTATGTGTATATGTGTATATGCATGGAGATACGTATGCGTATGTGTACCTGTACGCGTACCTGTATATGTATGTTCGTATGTGTAAATATCGGTAGTCAATAGAAGGCAGTTGGAAAATGATTTTAATTTCCTTGGTTCGCTTTCCCCTTGTGTCATCGTGTCTTAATTAAATATCGCAGCAGTTGACTAACCACTACAATTCGCTATGATTTCTCAGTATGAATGCGCCGGTTATGGTCGAACTACAAGGAGAGTCTGATCCACTACAAATAGCTATGAAGGAACTTACAGGTATGCAATACGCAGTGGAGTGGGCGCGCCCTCTACATATGTAGAGGATGTTCAACAGAAATGATGCGATTCTGTGTGTAGCTGTGTTATTTAATGATATCGCATGGGTGGGACTGTATTCGGGTGTGTATATAGACACGTGCACACAGCTTGCGCTTGAGCCGCCTAGGGAATGCACGGAGAAACACCAGACAGGCTTATACCAAGCTATCGTTGTAGCGCACTGCCGCGACGCCGATGACATAGCTACGCCGTGAGTCGCTGTATTACCATTACTACAAGTGGCCTGATTCTATCAACACTTCTGATTTTGTAGACGGTTTCTGTGGGTCAGTAACAATGTGGGGAGGGTATCCTCCACTGCGGTCAACTCAATTGATTTCTTTTTTGGAACACCGTCCCTTTGCAGAAAAGCTCATCCCGATTATAATCAGGCGATACCTTCCCGATGGCAGTTTCGAGGACTGGTCCGTCAACGATCTTATCCAGTCCTAGAAAGCTAATACCCAACATAAATCCTAAAATGGCATATTCCGTAAAAGGGACCGCACCCGCCGCATGCCTTGGTAACGACTGTACATACAAAAGAAGCTCACATAAACCAAATAATCATTCTGAAAACCTGGCGCAAAATCTTCAACCGTGTTATATCGAAGCTCAGCGTGGTCTCGAGGACAGTAAAAGTGCTTTTAGAGCGTTTTCGACAGGACATGAATTTTAGAGTGGCGGCAATGGTATACATTAGAAAGGAGGGTATTGTGTTGGTGCAATGACCCGTGAATGAATTGGTATCTGTATAGCTGAGCATGGTGGTGTTATGCATCAGAAAGGAGTGTATTGTGTTAGTGCAATGGCCCGTGAATGAAATGGTATCTGTATAGCTGAGCATGGTGGTGTTATGCATCAGAAAGGAGTGTAATGTGTTAGTGCAATGACCCGTAAATGAATTGGCATCTGTATAGCTGAGCATGGTCTCCCCCTTTTGCGCGTGGCACTTTCTACTTGCTGAGACACAAACCAGGCTGCTTACATCAAGGATCAGGTCCATGGTTTGTATCTGTTATATTTATTATACATCAAGGATCTGGTCCATGGGTTGTATCTCTTATATTTATTATACATCAAGGATCTGGTCCATGGCTTGCATCTCTTATATTTATTATACATCAAGGATCTGGTCCATGGGTTGTATCGCTTATAT
>NW_014038941.1:0-9066 GCF_001186125.1 Sphaeroforma arctica JP610 | reverse complement strand
CCATGGGTTGTATCGCTATATTTATTATACTGTAAGGATCTGGTCCATGGTTTGCATCTCTTATATTTATTATATATCAGGGATCTGGTCCATGAGTTGTATCTCTTATATTTATTATACATCAAGGATCTGGTCCATGGGTTGTATCTCTTATATTTATTATACATCAAAGATCTGGTCCATGGTTTGTATCTCTTATATTTATTATACATCAAGGATCTGGTCCATGGTTTGTATCTCTTATATTTATTAGATGGGACACAAATGCTGGTCTGTTGCATTCCGTGCATTCGTACGTTCCCTTCAGAGGTTACAATTGTTTAGGTTAGGCAGAACCGTACAACGTGCTCTACGCTTAGTTTTTGTTGTTGTTTAGTACTATTATAATTGGTATTGTTGTTTAGTACTATTATTGATATTCCTTCGAAGTCAGGCTTCTTCATACGTCCGCGGAATCAACGAGCGTCGGTCTCCTTGACTGCGGTGAGTACAGACCACTAGGCATTGGGATAGTGGGTTCTGCTATTGATTTGATACTGGGCGTGTTGGACGATCGGGCAGGAATCGAACTCGTACCAAATTTGGAGTTCTTGTCTTTAGGCGATCCGAATTTCCATAGATAAATCGGCATTGCAATCCAGAATACAGTCAATAGACAGATCCAGGTGGCGTAGAGGATGAAAGAGAACGTAATCACACTTCGGTTGCCGATGTAATACAAACCTAAGAACGGGTTTACAATTCCGAGAAGAAATAGAATGCGGCCATTCCATTTGTGAACAATTTCCCAGGCAACGCGTCGCTTGGACTTCTTAACACCCTCGACCAAGTGGGGGCGCAACCAACCGTTTAGTGGTTGTAGGGCGACCAGTACTAAGATCACCAGGCCAATGTACGAATGTACGGACAGGAACTTGGCGGCGGAGTTCAGCACGAGCGCGATACCAAAACCGGCAATAGTAAGAATCCTGGAGAATGAAGATAAGAGTAAAGGAAATCAGTTTTAAGTATTAAGTTGATCGCTATATATTCAGGTACAGACTGATACGCATAATAGTGATACTGCACACATACTATTATGCATCAGTAATGTTACGTAGTAGTAGGCACATATCAACATATTCCAATAAGCACATATACTTGGACATTAAAACCAATAAAGATCCAGCTACATACCATGCACATGTGTTGCACAAGTAATGAATCGTGAACCAGACTTGAGAGCCGCCGAACATCCCCCGGTACATAGCGCACGTGACACCCACGGGGATCAGAATACCCCACGCCAACATCATCAGAACCCCGTGCACCAGCCTCCAGTCGAAGAAGGTATCTGCATCGATAGTAGTCAGACCTGCAGTGGTGGTGCCGCACATAGTCCAAACATCCATACCCGATGTGAGCAAGTACACGCAGTCTGGCGAATTATCCACAAACGTCATCACGCCCAGGGCGTTGGTTGAGATAGGGGAGAGACCAGTGGCCGTATCTACAATGGGGAACACACGTGTCCACAACCCAGAGTCCAAGTCCAGTACATTCACCAAACCATCTGGATCTCTGCCATAGGGTGCCGCACTCTGACCACCCCACATAACCACACTGTTGATATTGCTCATGTACCCCAACGTCCCTCTGTTGCGAGTAGCAGGCGATGAGCTCAGCTGCGTCCACTGTCCAGTCTTGTCAGGTGTTGCTGGGTTTGTGCGCATGTGCCACGTGTCAAAACCAGGACAACCAGTGCCACCATAGCCTCCGCTGCTGCACCCACCAAACATCACTGTCTGACCGTCCTCAACCATAGTACTACCCACAAGACACCGAGCTGAAGGGATAGCCGAGTCCTTGCCAGCAGGGGTGACTTCTCGCCACTCAGACGTATCAAGATCAAATGTGAAAGAGTCATCGAAACGTTCAGCCTCGAAACCGTGCGAGACTACCATTTGCGACCCACCACGGAAGATTCCGCCGGCCGGTGCGTATCTCCGGAACGGTGGTGTACCTGTTGTGTTGACCTCTTGCCAGGTTTGTGCAGTTAGATCCAAGGCCCAGACATCGTTAAAGAAACCACTGTTACCTTGTCCAACCGTGACAAGCATGCGGTCGTTTATCCTGTCGATACCGCTGATAAAACTGTGACGGGGCTCAGGGGCCGTAGCTGTGACTATCGGCTCCCACGTGTTTGTGTCGAGGTTGTACGCCCATGTATCGTCTCTTGCACCACCAGCTGCACCCCCAAACATCTAAGGCATAACAATGGGAAAGATGTGAGTATTTTGTTGTGAAGCAATTTAGGTTTTTAAAAGGAGAAGAGTATCAATACCTGATGTCTTACATGATGTACAAATAGCAGATTTACACGATATCCGGATAGCAGACAAAGAAGGCCATCTAAAATGAGCACGATTTTTACATTATCAAGGACTTGATGTATAGTAATCACATATGTGGATTCACTAGTGGTCAATAAAGAAGGATATGTGTCGGTTACACGGAGTGTTGAATATACTGAAGTGGGGTTTATCTGAATGGTTCTGTTGATGGTAAGAGAAAAGTTATTATGTTGGGAAGTATGCTTACTTAGGAGGAAATGCTTTTTTCCCCAATAGATATTATATGCAAAAAGTAGCCTGCCAAATATGAGCCACAACTACACAATATGTAAGGTACTGAAAACTCGTCAGGACTAATACGTATTTACTTACCACTAATCTATTCCTTGCTAAATCATAATCTATGCCAAAGTTAGCACGCCCTACAGGTGCGCCTGCAATATTTCCTGGACTCACTAGTGTCCATTGTAACTGCTGGGCAGCCGAGAAGCCAGCCAAAGCACTCGCTGCTATTAAACACAGCTTTGAGGATAACATGTTGGTTTTAGATATATTTCGACGCCGTGTAGTTTACTCGATGGAAGCGCTAATATGGATTGCTGCTACACGTTGAAGATTTACTTTAAGTATATTTATTTTTCAATATTTCACACCAATTATAAAGATAAGCTGCCTGATATAGACAGATAGTTGTTTTCATGGATATTTTTCATGAAAATAATACAAGTACATACGTATAGATCAGAAGTATTTTTAGCAATAAAATTATTTTGTCATGCTATCAGCTAATAGCAATTCTTTTAAATTCGACAGCAACCAAATATGAAATAATAGTTATAGTTCTGTCATTTGCAAAATTTAGACGGTTATTATTGGACTTCAGTATTGCTATGAGAGTAGTCACTAATGTTAGTGCTCCACCCTCCAGTGAACTCGGATTGTTTGTCAGCTGTCTACAGCAAGTCGTTTTTCAGTGGATAATCTTTCACGTCTTGCCGGAAATCTATTAAAATTCAAGAGATAAAACTGCAAGTTGAAACCGTCAAAGCGGCTACAATGTTGCTGCTGGGTAACCAGCAACGAGTATGAAAAAAAAAGACAGACGAAATATAGATATTTGCATATCTCTGGCATTTTCAGTTCAAATTCTCTGTAAAATTGATAGCCTCCCCAAAAAAGGCGCAAAATTGCAACACGCCAAATATTGTTCGTACTATCAACAGGTTGTGACGTATGTATCGATTTAGATTAGTAGTAGACAGTTATGGTGTATTTTCAGGATAGCCGTGATGAGAGCTGCAGAAGTCGATCACGGTCTTAACGATTGCAACACATACTTGAACGAGTACCAGACCACTATTGACATTGTGAATTCGACTGCGGAACAGATGAATATGACATGGGTTTTCAAAATATCGATTGTAATACACTCGTCAGGTCTCTTTCCCCTGTACATTTGTTTTCTTTGTGGTTTCCTATTGTGCATTTTGATTATTTCTGTTGCCGTTAAAATGCCAAGAAATAGCTTGACCGAGCAACTTGCTCGCCCGCCGGCCGAGGTGAAGGTGAGTGACCCCAACCCGACTGTGAAATATAAAATCGTCTTCGACTCTTGCTGTGATTGTGGTATGTGTGCAGTCCTGCTGTTCCATTACTCATCTAACCAGTCAAGAAGCATTGGTGTATAGTATGTGATTATACAATCGCAACCTGTACAGGGATAGAGATGACGGGCAATTTTAAAAACATTTGGATATAAAGGAGACGCTTCGAATATGCTTGATGTGGTTCCCACCATAGCCCTTGCATACACACGTCAACTAGCAGTACTATACCAAAACTTTCGTGTTACACTATACGTCCGGTATCTAACGATTTGTGCAAGGTGGATATACAGGTATGTGCACAAATCTGAATGAAAAGGTGGCTTTACAGGTATGTGCACAAATTTGGATGAAAAGATGTGCATACAGCTGGCCCAGCTCTACTACACTAGCAGCCGTCTGGAACTCAACTCATGCGACACTGCCACAAGCAGGCATCAGGTTGCCACATCAATCCTGTGTGCACTCATACAAAACGCATCAACCCTCCGAGTACTCGAGCTTTTCGAGGTAGGCTACGTGGCTTGCTGGGCTGAATAAGTCTACATGCCAAAGAAACCGTTCAGAAGTACACATGTTATCATGAATTACAAAATTTGAATGTTTCGTAAGATTTTGAGACTCAAGCAGCACCCAGACGCCACTGTGTAGTGCCGAACTCTCCATAAGCAACTCAATTGCGAAACATAAAGATATCTAACATAGAAGCGATTGGCGGTTCGCACCGATTGTCGCTTACTATGTGACATGATACCGTCCGAGTGTTCATGATTGACACATCCAGCACGTTTCTGTCATGCAACAGTATACTGACTGTAAGGTGCCGTGCTCATACTCATATAACCGCTTACATCATGATTGACACATCCAGCACGTTTCTGTCATGCTACAGTATACTGACTGTGAGATGCCGTGCTCATACTCATATAACCGTTTACAGCTTGATCTGTGAATCCAATCCAACTCACACCAGCGACCACACCATGAATTCACCAAGAATGAATAAGCGTACCTGCGCGTCTGAAAGACGTCATGGTCTCTAGTACTCCCCGTTTCAGGTCTATTGCACCGGCGGCGGCTCCGTGCCACATGAGTGCATACTCGCCCGACACTTGGTACACACACATGGGTAGTTGCGGGTACTGTCGAGGGTTGTAAGGGGGGTGGTTGTAAAGGGGGGGGTTGAGTGGGCTGTGGGGATGAGCAGGCGCATTGTGCAAGTACCTGTTTAACTGAAGGCTGCAGAGGTAGCTGATGGATAGGTAGGACGCACCAATGTGCACAACAAGCACGGATGGTGACGGCAGATACACCAAAGCCTCTTGAATACTGGTATACGGGCGTGGGTAATAGAGAATAGCATGGGTAGGCGTAGGTAGTAGAGAATAGCGTGGGTAGTAGAGAATACTGTACAAAGCATAGAAGGGTAGCTACGGGTGCTGCTGGGGCTCCAACTTGGCCTTAGCGTGTGGTACATCTTTATCACTTGCTAAGGATCATTTGTGGAGTCAAGACAGCTGCTAATGTGTTAGGAAGCACACACGGGTGAACAGCCGCATATTTCTTACCTGCCCTCGCACACACGTGTGGCTGAGGGTACTATGGTACAGTACAATTGATAGTATAGAGCAGGGTGGGGTACGGCAGCCAATAGGCGCTGACCCTATACAAGTGATTACAATGCACTGGGAAACGAACGTACGGCAATAAACCATAAAACCTCTCAAATACTCATGCCGCAGTCAACTGAAGTTGCTACATGCATGACACGCACAACTACACTTGCTTTGTATACACAAGAAAGCAAATCGCACGCTACATCTCCAGTGGACAATCAGTTGCCACTAGCAACCGGAATGACTTGCACGTCAAATATAGATGTAAAACCAGTACCCCTTGCGCAGAACTTAAATCCACCGGCCGAAATGCCGACTACATACAAGAGAACCAGTACACGCCGCACCTTGCCCCTTTAGCAGGTATACTTAGCCCGCATGATTTGCACATAAAAATACATATCAAAAACCAGTACCCCTTGCATGCACAAAGCTAAAATCTACCACACCATAACTACCAAGCGTACCGAACTACAGACTACGTACAAGAGAACCAGCACACGCCCCACCTTGTCCTTAAGCTCTCTGATGATATCCAGATACGGCCCTCCTGGTTTGACCATGAGCATATCCGCCCCCTCAACCACATCCCTATCACCAGCACGAATAGCCAACCCCCGAGCGCCAGGGGGTAGCTGGTAGTTGCGCCTGTCGCCGAACGAAGGTGCGGAACCAGCCGCTGCTCTGAAGGGGCCGTAGAAGGCCGACGCGAATTTGGCACTGTAACTCATAATACTCACCTGTATGTGTATGTATGAATATGAATATGCATATATTATGTATATGTATATGTATATAAAAATGTGTACGTGTATGTGTATGTGTACGTATACGCGCATGTGTATGTATATGTATATGCATATATGTACATAATGAACAGGTGAGTAGAACTTGGCATTGTACCCAGTGAACCTCCCCTGTGTGACACAGAGAATGGGTGGTGCCGTGGGGCTGGGCGTGTACTAGCTGATGTGGGGGTTGTGCAGGCATGTATGGATATGCTTTGAACGTAGCCGTGTCTTTCAGTACCGAAGAGGTTATACCTTCTGGTGACACACTCGCGTCATAGTGTGATTCTGTCCCGGCCTATTGAGTACTTAACGCTCCCACACACCACAAGTACACACGATCCATACGCACACAAGACCAAGTACCCTGATACACATTGATGTCAGCGCATGGATTGATTGTATGGGTGTATATCCCACCCTTGCGAACGACTGCACATACCGCGAAGATACGTCACACACTCACCTGTCCGTCCAGGTTAGCATCCCTCAGACCACCCCGGATGGCGTCGATGCGGTTATCTAGCATATCTGAGGGAGCCACTACCTGCAAAACCACAGCGACAAGGCATCAATGAGGGAACTCCATTCTAGTCCTTATTGGCATATCAACCGTGTGACTGTGACAGTGTATGTTTGCTGCTGGGATTAGTGAGACGACGGTTTGTACATACATGCATGATCGCATGCGGATATCTAGTTCTTTTCAGGGGTCGAGAACTTGAGCATCAACCTATGACTAGGTGAAATTATCACCTGTTGTTCGTGGTACAAAGTTCTGTTGTATGTTTCGCCGCAGACTTCACATTGAGTTAGTATGAAATGGACCATGATACCCTCGATGTTAATTTTTATATGCACACACACTCACACACCCACATATACATAAATAATATATTAATATTATAATATAATATTATATATATAATTGTGTTGTATATATATATATATATATATATATACATATGTGCATTACCTGGCGTTGCCGTCAACAGGCCACGCATTTTAAATCGCAAATTGAAAGCAGCACCTGTCTGTTTACAAATCACGTCATTGCACATACTAAAAAACTCGGCACAACTGTTTAAGTTGCATAATCCTGTACTATATATTACCACTGCATCCTGCACCCATATGGAGAAAAGATCCCGTTTAACAATGGCCGTGATACACATCATATCATCGCAAGACTTTCATAACACACACCATCAATGTGTCACATCGATCACAGCAGAGTGCAACCACGTGCATCCAATACTACTCCTTACACAACAAGGCGTGCCTTGTGCGCGAGTGTCATACAACAGCAGTCCGCGTATCTTTCCCATACTTGTACAAGATAAACACACGACCAATATTACCATACTAGCTGGTGCGGGTGATTTCCCACGTGCCTGTGCATATACACGTAGACTCGTGTGTATCTGTCCGTGCCCCTGTGATAACCCTTGCATACCTGTGCGCCGGCCTTGGCGTAGTTGATCGCAATTTCAGCGATGCGCTGGGTGCTGGGCCCATTGTCAAGCGCCCCATCCGCTTTGAACACACCGCAGTGACCCGTATCACTGTACGGACATAGGCAGACATCAACCACTAGCAGGAGGTCTGTGGAGCACGCAGAGATGCATGGAACATGGGCTTAGTATACGAGGACAGTATTGAGAAACATTGCGATTGGGTACATCGGATTGGAGATAAGCCAAGAGTTGTTTGTGCATGTACAGGGAAGACTCCCGTGAGAGCTTCGAGTACGACGCCCGCATCGGACAGGAACGGCTCCAATCAACGCATGGGGTGCATATACGGCCAGCATGTGCACCTGGAAGAATAGCTGATGATACTTGTTTGCACCCAACCTACCGGGGAAGGCCTTTCTGAGCATGGGCAGGGCCAATACTACGGGGTTGGTGGCATCGTCCGCGCAGGTGCCAAGTGCGTCTTTTTTGCTTTGATTCACTACACCGAACAGGATCACACTCTTCAGCCCTTTCTTCACGAGCGGTGCCACAAAGTCCAGCAGCTGATTGACACCGATTCTATCGCAGGCCAACAACCAGCAGCGATAGAGGTGAGTATTGATTGCTACGAGGCATACTGCAACATCTGGATGTAGCTTCATGTAGACATGAATCCAATGAAGATTTTCACAACCAATCTCAGTAACTTTTGCATTCCTTGACCCGGCATTTATTACTCACAGTGATGTACAAACACCTATACAAATGCATATTTCTTGATGGCATCGGACCCATCCAAAGTACAACATAATATTTTAAGGACTATATATGTATCCTCGAGACAATTCTAGATAGATGGACACGCGCGCTAATCTCGACAATATAATATTTTTAGGCACAAACACGTTCTTCTACGTATGTCTCCACCAAAAAATACGGATTTATACATACATTCGTATAATTATATGTATGCGTGTGTGAATATATAAATATATATATATGTATGTATATATACATTATATAAATATACATATATACATCTACATATATATATATATATACATACACACACACATATATATATAGGCATACATATTTGATACACATAAGATACATAATATGTATATATATATACATATGTATATATATATACATATGTATATATATATATAGTATATGTATATATATATATATATATATATATATATATATATATATATACTATATATATAGTACTATAAGTATATAGTATATTATATAGTAGTATA
>NW_014038942.1:10759-12892 GCF_001186125.1 Sphaeroforma arctica JP610 | reverse complement strand
ATATAAATATATATAAATATATAAATATATAAATATACATATATACATATATATAATATAAATATATAGATATAGATATATATGTATATATATATATATGTATATATATATATATATATGTGTGTGTGTGTGTGTGTGTGTGTATGTATATACAGTCTAACGTTCGAGTGGGTCCTTAGTATACCCCGACAGCCTGAACGCCAGCTGTGCCTCAAACAAACTCGCGGGCTCCACCGCCGCCCCCAGACTCTCATACAACTTCAGATCCCTCTTATCCACCGTCACACCTTCGTCACCTTGCAAACCAGCAATAACAGCCTCGAAGATAAGGTTGGTAGTCTGGTATGTGGGGTCTGTACGCCCTTCTACCATGGAGCTCCGCAGATCTAACTGCGGCCAGAAGTCGTAGAACGAAGTCTTCTCCTTCTCTGTGCTGCCTCGGTGCTGGAAGTTCCATAGCGTTAGTCCTTTGGCGTGGTGAGGTAGGTTAGAGTCGTGCCCACCATTGCCGCTCAGTATACCCCCCTCTACCTGGTCCATTAGCGTGCGCGACGCAAACTTGCCGTGAAAGTCAATGCTCTGCCCCACATCCATGATATCCTTCAGGATCACAGAGTTGATATCGGACGACTGCAAGGACGTTCCGTGGTGTTGGGTGGACTTGTTTTCGTTGAACAGCACGCCTCGAGACCGGCGAGACAGAAACCCGTAGTGGCCTTTCTTCCCTTTGACCCAGTTGTTCTTGATCGTCACAGCCATGCAGGTTTCGGTCATGACGGCCCCAGACACCGAGTCGAAGTACACGTCCCGCACCCAGGCATTCCGCACAAACTCAAAGGCTACGATATTCCACCCGTTCTCCGTGATCCCCCCACTTTTGTGCTGGAACTCTTCCGGGTAGGTCTTCCACTCACTCGTCATGGAGAGCGCCTCCACACCCACCTCCTCGATAAACCTGGTTTTTTGCACCGTGATGGTCGGTCCGCCCTGGACCGTCTGTAGCTCAAAGGGCAGCGGCTCCTGCAGCACTAGGAATATAGCGCCGTCCTGCTCCACTATCTTCTCAATGCACGAAAGGATACGCACATAAGGCGCGTTCCAATCATCGTCAAACGGCTCACCGTTGTACCAGAACTCCGCCGTGGACGCATCGCCGTCCTGTGCAATGACCACACAGTCGCCCGCCTCGAACTTCTGCACCGAGTCCACCTGCACGTACGTGCTACTGGCAGCCGTGAACGCGTACGGTACTACAATGGCTTTATTACCGGTCCGGCCCTCTCCTTTGAACCTCAGGTTCCAAAAGTCCGCGCGACCGTCCACACCCACCCAGTGCAGAGTTGTTTTGTCGGGCCCGGCTCCCTTGATCACTATCCTGCCCCCGGTTACCATAAACCGCTCCTCGTCTTGGCTGACGTCTTTGAACTGCTCACCCAGATAGAAGGTACCCTCGGGGAAGTATATAATACCGCCGCCAGCGCTCACAGCCAGGTCAATGGCGGTCTGAAACGCCGCGTCGCAATACCCAGACATAGACCCGCAGCCATAATTGGTGACCACAAAGATCGGCAGCTCCAGCTGAAGCAGAGATACGTCCGGTAGACCTACTTCGGAATTCCTGTAACCCGCATAGGAATAATCAAACAGCACAGGCTGTTCGCCATTTTGTTTGGCGCTCACAAAGTCTGTCCACAGCTCTGAGCTTTTGCAGCTCTTTTGCACAGTGTTGGTTTCCCATCGGATGCGCTGCTTCGCATCGACCACAACTAAGTTACCGTCATTCATGAGTTTGAGTGAGTAGGGACTAGTGCTACCTTTACCCAATACGGTATTGCTGTTCCATAGGGCTTGACCTTGCTCTGTGTAGAATCGCAATTCGCCTGGTTGTGAAACAAAGGAATTGAATGTTAGAGATATAACAAAGATGATGCAACCGGTATATGATACGCGTATTTGTGAGCACTATAGTAATCATAGAGTGAACGAACAGTAAAAAATGCTCTGTGAATATACTATGAAGAAAGTATGATTCAAAATACTTTCCTACAACATATACAATTAGATGTAATTTAGTTTAGGTTAATGTGTGTATATAATATGAATAATATATACATAAATATATATAAATTCAGC
>NW_014038942.1:5106-10077 GCF_001186125.1 Sphaeroforma arctica JP610 | reverse complement strand
TAAATTTATATATAGTTATATTAAATACATGTTTATATATTGGCTTATCAACTGAGGCTCAAGTACACTTGCATATACCCATATACATGGAAAAATGCAGAAAAAATGATGTGGCTGAGAGGTAAGTGCAAATGTAATTCTACGACAATGGTTTAATAAACAATGTTTGCTGGTGCATAACTCGAAAACCTACAATGTTACCGTTCAAATTGTTCAAGCAGTTTATGAATAAGTATTGCTCATTATGTATGGACTCGTCGTGACATACCTGCTTCGTCCAGCTGGAGGAAGGCAAGTGCTGCATGGTGGCCGGAAACCAGCGACCAGTAAACTACAGCTCCAGCTTCAGTATCCATCACCAACCGCAAGCCATCCAGTCCCAGCTCGGCCCTATACCCACAGTCACTGACCAGGGACTCACCGGTAAATAGGACCATCCCCGCATCCAATATGCGGCCTATCTGTCTGGGAGGGGTCGCTTGCCGTCTGACTAGAATAGGGTCATGTAAGGGGTCCAATGTTTGTACATCGTCACGAACGCTTAGAGTGAGGGCTGGATATTCACAGGCAATTGGCTCGTTCTCGATGTTGAATGAATTGGCATTATTATCTAAACCATTAAGCGAAACAGCGCTAACATAACCGCCCGTGCAGTCGACGAATGCCAAGAGTGCTGCAGTTAGCAAAAGAAGTTTGCATGGTAATTGACTCATTAATTGCGCACAGCACATTTGTGAGCTAGTTTATATACATAGTATGTATTTATGTATGTATGTATGTATGTATGTATGTATATAAGTATGTATGTATGTATATGTGTATGTATGTATGTATGTGTGTGTGTGTGTGTGTATGTATGTATATATGTATGTATGTATGTATGGATGTATGTTTATATGTATGTATGTGTGATGGATGTATGTATGTATGTATGTATGTATGTATGTATGTATGTATGTATGTATGTATGTATGTATGTATGTATGTATGTATGTATGTTTGTATGAATGTATGTATGTATGTATGTATGTATGTATGTATGTATGTTTGATGTTAAATGTATATATTATATATATATATGTATATACTAATACTTATCCATACACTACAGTGGGGTATTGTGGTCTCATCATTCGGTGGATTTTGCATATATTATAAACTCTTGGAAATTAGAAGTCATGATACATAAACTAAAAATCAGATGCGAGGTGGCTGGTGCCTGGTGAGTGGTGACAGTGGATAGCTATATCCATGAGGTAGGTCAAAAGAAGCTATAAAAAAATGAAGTTCAGCTGCACTCTGTAGACTACCATAGCTGAGGGTCTGACGCCTGATGAGACTGGAGAGTGAGCCGTGAGCCCCTGGCCGTCTGGGACTCTGAGTCTTCTGCCAGTTCTGCCTGATGGGGACTTTCGGGAGTCCTGAACCCGGCCCTCCGAGTCTAAGAATCCTCTCTGTCCTGTGGTGCTAATTCTATTTTTTTTAAATTTAAATTACCTGTTTTGTGACTTGTGTAATCAGCTATGTGTAGTTCGTAAAAAAAGCCACCAGAGTAACTATAGCATTTTTTAACCTTCAATCAGTTCTCTGATTCTAACTTTCTTTGATTGGATATGACACCGAAAATTTGCAGTACTTCCCATGATAGCGTTTGTTTTACGAGCTCTTTTCAATTTTGATTGGCCGTACGACAAAATCTTCATTCAAGTCCTTGTTATGTAGTAAATATTTACCGCTCGAGAGTCGAGCCTCGAGCCTCGAGGTCCTAGACCACGCCAGCCGCCAGGCCGCCACGGACCACACTCACATATACATTGGTTGTACTCAGTATGTACTCCGTACTCTGTGTAGGGTTTAGACAATTAGGGTTTAGGGTTTCTGTCGATATGCATGATGTAAAAACTAAAAAAGGATCAATCAAATAAAAAGGGATATTTGGCCCTTGGCCCTTGGCCTTTGGGTAATTTTTACCACAGAGTCTGTGCTCTCAATGACTCATTTTTAAGAGTCCACGTATTTTTATTTTTTTGGGGTGTTAAATTTTTGTCTTTTGTTTTTGATCTTTTTTTTTGTTTGAGTACACGCGCTGACGCGCGTAAAAGAAGTCCACAGAGAGTCAGAGAGACAGAGACACAGAGACACAGAGACAGAGACACAGAGACAGAGACACAGTCCACAAGGACCACAAGTACACAACTGTCCACACAACTCATCATGGCCTCATCTCCAGTTCTCCACAGTTGATAGCTATATATTGAGTCACTGAGTCAGGGACTCAGTGTCCACTGTCCAGGCACCAGACTCAGAGTGTCCAGGCACCACTCACGAGTCGGTCACGACAACACGCTGACCACAGGCCACACCATTGACATCAGTGACCAGTCATGTAAATACACTGTTCACAACTTCACACTTCCAGTCTTGACGCTTCAGACTTTTCGACAAGAGAAGAGTTCTTCACAGATGCTCCTCCCTCCCATACGCCTTAGCCCTCTAAATTGGCAGAGAGCTATGAAGGTATGTATATTGATCTGATTTGGCAGAAGCATATATTTTATAGTTTAGGACTTTTTCAAATAGGCTATTAAATCACCCATTGTATTTAATGCTATGCACCCACCGGGCCACCATAGCCTCCTAAAAAAATGACGATTGCAGGAGGCTACTCAAGCCTCAAGGCATTCTAGAATAGTTAAATGCATAGGTCATGCCACTATTTAAAAAAATGCAAAAGAGGTTGTCGGCTGATCCTCTCGTATGCTCTCGTATGCTGATGCTGATGCTGATTTAAAAGCGTATCTTCCGACTCTTCTCCCTCTCAGTCACAGTTGAGTCAGTATGTATGTAGATTTCAAGAATCAAAACGTTTCACACACGCATTGACATATGTGAGGAGTACAATAGCGGACTTATTTTCTATTGAAGGGATTTCATTCTGAATGTAACTATTACTTCGAGAGGTTTTTGAGATAATGCGAAGGTGAAGTTCCGCGAGAGTTGAGAATTCATGACAGCAGGGTCTAATAGAACATGTACCCAAAACCACCGATTCTGTATCGCTGGCATCAATCCGTCGCTTCGCATGTGGGTGCTATCGATACATCGATTGTTACGACAAAAAAATATATACCTCTCACCGTCGCGTCTCGGCAAATAATTATGAGTCTATCACAGCTGATATGGACGCAAGAAAACATTAAATGGGGAAAAAATCTGAAACGGGCTGCTTAAATAGACATTCATGCAGGTTCTGCACTATGCACTTGGACCACTTTGGATGGATTTGACCCCTCAAGGTCTGAATTGGGCCGTACAACGGATCCAATTCCCGACTGTTCTATATCTAAAGTACATAAGCAGAAGAGGTGTAATATCGCAGTATTAATATGAGGGTTGAATTTGTTTTCAGGATTCCGCCAGTGCACTTTAGGTCGCAATACTTATGTGTTTCCTACCAAACGAGCAGTGTGCAAACCACATCAAAGTATTTGAAACTATTTGGCAGTACTTAGCGGGCGGGTGACGGAAAACAAGATGAACACAATTCAAAACTTGCCAAAAATCGAGTTATTCAATTGTTGGACATTATTATCTGCGTTCCATCTGTGAAACAACATTTATTCCGAAGTATAAGGGGCCGGAGCAAAGCGCATGCCACTTTTTTCACAGCCATTGCGTACATCCGAACACGTACTAAATACACTAAAACGCAATGCTGGTATCCACTTCCAGCGGATAAATAGACACCATGCTGAGTACTGAGTGCAACCAATCCTGCTATCGTCTCACATCCACAGCTTCAGCTCCAATTAAAAGCGCGTCTGGGCATACAGCCGAACAGGCAATAGCACGTACAGTCTGTTCATCCTGATGTATCTATACGCCCAAGTTAAGAGGTACGACGCTAGGTAGCATACCACTACTTCACTTCCGACTTGATGTACATGCGGGCACTGGATGATATATAAACATATCTATGTCACATGTCAAGTCAAAGCTGCAGTGTCGTAGGCATCTTTGTTGCACTCGTTTGTAGGCGTACACTGCTTACAATCAGAGTCACATTCTCCGTCGCCAACCCGACACTATTACGTACGGTGTGGGAACACGCAGAATATTTCTTCATCTGATCACTCGCAGCTCTTGAGTGCAATGATAGCGAACAATATGCCTACCAATTAGCGCCCCTGAGGCAACCATATAATACGGTAACCCAAGTCTGCAGCCCTCAAACAGTCTGGCCTCGCAAATAAGCGGAATGAAGTGCGCGCCCATGAGCTGTACGCATATATGCGTATATGATGTTTAGGTACTCGTGTGTGTGTGTGAAGCTTTCGGCGGTGACGCTGATGACAGTCCAAAGTTCTCAGGCGATAGGTTTTGGTGAGTCTCTGCTATGAGGAGTGTACATATTGCACGTGATTTTTACTTTCATCATTGCTATTCCTAATTTCTTCCTTGCGGTGGGGGTCCTCTCCAGCCCGGAGGTGCACCTACATACAAACCAACAACAAAAAAATGAAACCATTTGTGAGAAAGTGGCTCTGACGATTCTAAATTCCGTATGTCGTTTCAAATGCCACAAGGGACCAACAAGGCAATGCTGTCAACTGGCATATCATCTCATCCGCTTGAAGGACGAAAGTGTGTTGTGTGCGCCACATAGCTGCTGTAGTCCGTAGCTATACAGAGTGTCGAAGAAGCAGCTAAGAATCATCAAGGCATAAACTAATCACCAACCTACCTTGTGGTGGAAACATCTGCCGTTGTTGGTTCTGCTGAGGAGGGCCTCTGGGACCCCATGGACCTCTTACGCCACCCTGGAATAAAATTAGATCAGATAAGTCGCATGTAGAAGGGCAAGTCTTAAGAGAGAAAATGCACTTTGACAACAGAAGCAGCTGATAAACTGAGCCCTAGAACAGTGTCAGATCACACGTGTCACATACAGGAGAGCGTTGGTGATATATA
>NW_014038942.1:0-2474 GCF_001186125.1 Sphaeroforma arctica JP610 | reverse complement strand
TATGCGCATAGCCCTAAAACCGAAACGTAAAGCGGGGAATATCACACAATAGGAAGTAATTCATAGACTACAATGACATTGTTCGCAAAAGAAAATAGTTATCTTGTGCAATCGCACATTGTAACCAATACTGGTACATAAAACGGGACATAAAACACCATTGAAAACTACACCGAAACCAGAAGAAGACCTACCGCTCCGGGCGGACCATTGGGTCTGGCACCCATTGGCCCCAGAACTTGGCCGTTGGGACCCCTTACGGGTGTGCCCTATATGTGAGCAAGAATAAAAAGGTTCGGGACAGTGAGGAGAGAGGTGGATGCAAATTGTGTGTATGACATGTGTTTGCGGAGGTGCTTGTTCTGTGGCGCGCTAAGCACATAAAGAGGGTATCATGCTGCTATATTTCCACGGCGATGATATGTGACATGTCGTTTCAACCGAATGGTACAGGTGTGTGTGTGTATACAAAGAAATGGGAATCAGCATCAGTTATGCTATATATAAACAGAAACAAAAAATAAGAAATATAAATGAATATATATATATATATATATATATAAACTGAAGTCTATATGAATATATATAAATATACCTGACCAGGCGCATTCGGTGCACTCATAGGCCCCATCGAAGGGTGCCCAGGTCCCTGTCCCTGTTGTCCGGGCGGTCCAGATGGTCCAGGTGGCCCTCTCGGGCCGTTCTGTTCAGATACATAAAAAGTATAAAAGATTATGAACACTTAATCGCAAAATATGATTCCATAGCTGTATTATAGCTACATGACTTGCAATGCGATCGTGTGCGTTTCAGAGTGTTCTCCGGAGAGTTCTCTGGAACTGATTATTTTGGTTTGCTTTTGGTTTGTTTGGTTTGGTTTGGTTTGGTTTGGGTGTTTGGTATCGAGAATTGATGCGATGGTACAAGACAAATCCACGATTGAAATTAAACTTCCAAAAACAAAACAAAACAAAATTCAGGACCGCTACAATTCTCGTAAACGGCCTGCAGCATGAATTAAAGTACGGTACTCTCACTCACCTGTGCAAAGGGCGTCGCTGGAGAGCCAGTTGATCCCCTGTGCTGTCCAGGAGGTCCCTAGCAACAAACATGAGCAACCCAACCGATTAGGACAGATATCTATCGTTGCTCTGTAGTACATTTTGTACCTACAGAATTCGACCCTCAGAATGTCGTACAGCAAGTGGCATCACATGTCGAGAGATGGGCACGTGTGATAGGTATACAGCCCCGAATCCATCCTTACTAGGTTTGGATATACTAGGTTTGGATATACTAGGTTTGGATATACTAGGCTTGGATATACTAGGCTTGGATATACTAGGCTTGGATATACTAGGTTTGGATATACTAGGTTTGGATATACTAGGTTTGGATATACTAGGTTTGGATATACTAGGTTTGGATATACTAGGTTTGGATATACTAGGTTTGGATATACTAGGTTTGGATATACTAGGTTTGGATATCCTAGGTTTGGATATACTAGGTTCGGATATAATAGGTTTGGATATACTAGGTTTGGATATACTAGGTTTGGATACACTGAAAGCGCCTATAAAGAGAACGCGGTCGTCCAAGAGGCATTTTGTGGGGCAAGCAGTTCTAGGTGGGGGCCATTCATAGGCTAACAATTCATCGAGAGGACACACACTGGCATGGTCATGTTCGCAGATATGTACCGCAAGCATTCGCGCGCCGTGTACTAGAGAATCTACGATATCTACACAAGTGATGGCCATAGCATAAAAATATAGCATGAGAGCACCCGCGCATAAAAGTACGTATGAGTCCATAAAATAGAATATAAAGCAAGCACGAAGACATGTATAAGTGGCTTGCGAGTATGCTATCCCCTAGTGACATGCGAACATCTCGCCATATAAGCAAATACCAAAGTAATTATACTCGCAATGTGTTCATGTACACATGTACATACGATGTAGCATGAATATAATATATCTACACCATTCTTACTTGAGGCGGTCCAGACGGTCCAGAAGTAGGGCCAGGAGAAAAACTCTGACCCGGCGGACCATTGCGGTGCTGAGGCGGACCCTGTAGTTGAATCAAGTGAAGATAGTGACCCATTTGATTTTAAAATTAGGTATATTTAACAAGGCAAAATCGGATTTGGAGTTCAGAATTGTGAATTTTCAGTATATGGATGTGTATTTTTTAAGAACGAGAAAGCGATAAAATAACGGCATCTGTCCTACTTGTGTGTATATAATGTGTGAGACCAAACGCCACTCAGAACGTGAGACGAGTTTGGCTTCTCAATAAGCGTATTCATTTTGTATATATTTGTGAAAACATATCGAGAGAATAGAATCGAACACTTACAGTGAACAAGCAATATCTATGTCCGTATATATGTCACATACAGTTCACAGCAGACATACAACTGTACATGATGCGATGCATACATATTCAGGGATGCCATCACAGAC
>NW_014038943.1:2648-12907 GCF_001186125.1 Sphaeroforma arctica JP610 | reverse complement strand
AACTAGAAGAGCCAAGATAAAAGGTTTCTTAGCTGTTGGCCTACGATATATAGACTAGACCGGTCACGTGCTGTGAATATTTCAATCCGTATAGGTACGAACTAGAAGAGCCAAGATAGAAGGTTTCTTTCCGTGGCCAACGATATATAGACTAGACCGGTCACGTGCTAGTAACCGTATAGGTACGAACAAGAAGAGCCAAGATAAAAGGTTTCTTAGCCGTTGGCCAACGATATATAGAACCGAATGATACCGCATGTGGATCACAGAATACTGGAGTACGATCACGCCGCGACTATGAAGTATGCTTGATTGCTTGGTGCATTCGGGAAACAAGTAAAGCCTGTGTTCGCTGCAAAGTACGTTTAAGTAAACAACTCATCCGCGGAAGGAATTATAGTTGTTACCAGTTATTCCATACTCTATCATTTGTGGGTGACATTGATAAATTCGATGACCAGGGTAACATGAATCAAGAACAACTGCCTAATCGAAAGCTTGAATAAAAAGTGCTCAACCTTATGAATTTTGCTTTATCCCATATGGCGAATAAGATCAGGGTGGGCTTCCAGCTCTCTCCATAATAGGTGGGGAGAGACTATATTACCGGGGTAGAACTAGGTTGTGAAAAGCCTATAATACTAGGTGTTCAAAGGTACTATGTTTTCACAGGTACTAAGGTGTTCACAGGGGGTTTTTTATTTATTGATGGTTAGATATGCTCGGCTAGGGTTTCTAGGGTTCGTTCTAGTTCTTTCTTGTAGTAAACTCAAGGTATTTTAGAAATACTATATGGTATGGCGGAACTAAGATAGATGGTTATTGGTTGGAATTAAGATAGATGGTTTTGGTCGGAACTGAGATAGATGATTATAGTCGGAACTAAGATAGATGGTTATTGGTCGGAACTCGGAACTATGATAGATGATTATTGGTTAGCCTCGCTAGAACCTCACCAGTGTTGTCTTTTATTAGGGTTTTTTGGGTATGCATTTGAAAAAAATGATTTGGAAATAAAAATATGTAAATTTTTATTTTATTTTTATGGTTTTTTAACACCCCATCAAATGACATGTATACACTTTTCTCGATTTTAGCAGCTGTAGTTTGCATTACGGTTATAAGAATGCATATACGATATTGTTTGGACAATATTCGTACGTGACAACATTGAAACTTTGCTAATCATGCTTATTTAGAACCAATAATCGCGTTTTGAAGGATTCCGATGTAGTGTTAAACTTCTACGCATAGACGGTGCTATACTTGTACCCTTGGCGCCTTCGCAGATCATTTTCAAAATACTTAATTTTGAAATATGCCAAAAAAAAAAATATTGGGAACAAATATATTTCCAGATTTAGCTAGTCAGGAACCTAAATATTTTTTTTACCGATTAGCCGAATTTTTTTTTTTTGGATTTTTGTTTTGGTTTCCACTATTAAAATAAAATTCTTTCAAAATCGGAAAATTCGTTTCTTGGACGGGGGCACAACAATATATATTTTTTTTTACTATTTTTTATTGCCCTCCAAATTATACAATTTTACTGAAAAATAACAAGAATGCCAAACTATTTTCGTGTGTCTGTATTTTTTTCTTCAGCATTCACAGAACAGATCGGGGCGATTTTAACAGAATAAAATATGCATAATAAAAGTGCAGCTGCTGGTCCCAGACATATTGTCTGTATAAGGTGACTTTCGAAATAGGGTTGTGTAGATTTTTTTGAGAATGAGAAAGCAATCGTTGAAGAAGTTTCTACTCTTTCCTCGACTCAAAAATTTAGTTTTGATCTGCACCACGGTGGTCGTATACACTGTCTACTGGCATGTTATAGCTACTGCATTTGTTACACCAACGTATAAACAGCAAGTATCAGTCGTACACCCAAATGATAAGAATGAAAAGTTTACAGTGCTCACACAAGTATATTCGCATGCAGCGGATGTGCAAAATTTTATAGACCGCGTATCCGGGTTAGAGAATGTTGAGCGCGTCATTGTGTACTGGAATTCACCTGAGCAACCCTTAGACTCTGAAGAGATAATTTCCTCGGTCCCAATTCACATACTTAGTGGTCCTAAGAATAGTATGAATAATCGATTCGCAGATAGTAAGTTGATTAATACGGAGGCTGTTTTTCTTCTGGACGATGACTTAAAAGTTGAACCGAAAGACATCGCATATGCCTTTCAAGTTTGGCAAAGTCATCGAAATCAAATTGTTGGTTTTCTGCCGCGAACATTTGAGGGATCTGGGGAAAAGACTAAATACAGACTCGTAGGTTCAGACGGAATATATTCTATAGTGCTCATAGGTGCTTCCTTCTTCAATCGACGGTATCTGAAAATCTACCATGGAGATGATATGCAGCCGATGAGGGACTATGTGGACTCCGTATTCAACTGTGACGGTAAGTGCAGCGTCCAATACCCCAATTTTTTTTCTTTGTATGCTTTATGATTCCTCGTTTATACAGACAATACTTGCAGTATATATTAAAGAAATTCATATGGATAAGCATTTTGATTTGCCACCGTACAAGTATAAACAGAAGCTATCTACTCCAAAGATATAAAAGTGCTGCCTCCACTTGGAGAAGCTTTGCGTGCTATGAATTCTCATTTCTAATTTATTAATTTGCAGATATTTTGATGAATTTCATTGTGGCCACCCACTCGGGATTGCCACCAGTGCAAGTATCCGCAGAAGTTGTTAGCTTTATGGACGTTAGCACCAAAGGTTTAAGCGAGCAGGGCGACTGGTATAAAAAACGAAATGGCTGTTTGGTTGATCTCTCGAAGTTGTTCGGTCGTAATCCATTACATTTTAATGATATAGCGTACAGGAAGCCTGAACAGGTCTATCGTATCGATAGATACGGTGTTGCTCCGGTAATATCCGTCACAGGTAATTTTCCTTCATTTGTAATGTTTTATGGAAAATATTCTTTCCAATTTGTTGAAAAGTGGGAATTAGCAAATTTGTTCTATTTTTGAAATCTAATTGTCACTCCTCACTACAGGCATCAAAAACTATTTCTTTGAGGACGAAGACGCATACTTAGAGAACGAATTGGAAGACGAAACCCTCACCCTGTCCATAACCACTTTTGCAAGACCGGAAAACGTAGAGAAGATCGTACACATGATCCTGAAGAAGTATCATATAATCCGTGAAGTCATAATTTGGAATAATAATGTTGACAATCCTTTTAAGACGAGTATGGGTCGCGAATACCCAGGAGTGAGCATCAGAGTAATCAATTCGAAAAGGAATATACATGATAATGGCCGTTTTGAGGCATGCGCTATGGGGAGATCTAATGCCTGTTATACTCAGGTATAATTAATTGTGAAGCACTAAAGCTGAATGTTCTTTTGGCTTTCAGGGAGCCCATTCCTGACGATCGTATTTCGTTACATTGTAGTTTTCAGTACTATTTTTATTTACTTTGTACGCTCAATTTTTCATGCAGGACGATGATTTCATCCCTAATTCAGTAGCTGCACTGTGGACATCCTATAAGCTCGAACCTGGTGTACCTCATGTGGTATCGGACACAGGGACATATAATCTGAATTATAAATGGACCTTCTTCCGAGAGGATGTTGGTATGCATGCCGGCTTTGCCTGGGTGGGTGTGGGAGCTGTCTTTGGCCGTGATCTGGCACAACGATTTCTCAAACAACAACAAGAACTAGGATTTTCTGAAGAACAGCAGCGACTCTCGTGTGTATATTTCACACTATTTTGCAATGAAGTGCCGATAACCTTAAATAGGGGGTATTCATTGAATCAGACTGGTTTGAGTGTCGAAGGAGCTTTCTCGTGTGGCAATTGTACAATTAATCGGCAGCGAATTGAAGGTCATAAAATTTCAGCGGTGACAACACTATACACGCACATCAAGGATAATTCGGTCGTATTCCCTGCCACACACCACTCAAGGTCAATTAGCAAAAGGCTAGTCAAGGCACCATGCCATGATGATCGTTGTGTGTTTCTTGCTAGTGTCGATCCCATGGCAGAGTGGTCGGAAGGCCAAAAATTTGATGAGAGAGATTTCGGTGCGTCATTCGCGTCTGGATATTTGAGCGATGAACTTAGCTTCCGTCAAAGTATCAATTTCTTCGGTGCTGTAGACAACGACCTCACATTATTTTGGTTGTTCAGAAAAAGAAAGGATAATGATTATTTTGGCCTTCGTTTTGTTAAAAGAGAAACTATATCTGGGTTCGAGCTGATAGTGCCGGACGAAAACAGGAGTGAACCGGTCCCCGTTCCTACTTTACGTATCACGACCTTTTCCTCAAATAGTGCATGGGTAACACCAAAAATACGTCACACCAAAACCCCGTTGGCCGGTAACCTATGCAAGATTGCTATAGAACTTGTTTCTGGCTGGACTCAAATTCGGGAGGTCAGATTCAGTTTTGAAAACCAACCACATCAAACAACTCAGATACATGAATTGATACCTGTCTACTGGACAGCTGATAAGTTGGATATGGAGGATCAATTGTTTGTAAGTGCAGAGATACCGATACTGAATTCCGAGGGTGAGTTGATTGGCGGGTCCTTAATGTACGACAGGCTTTTCACCTTGGCAAGGGCACTTGAGCCCTATGAACGAAGTGTTTCACTCCTCTTTACTGGGAAAGAAGTAGGCCTAGCCAAAGAAATTGACTGGAAGAAGCATAATGTACTTTTTTTACTTCCCGAGAGACCCGCGGGATTCACAACAACACCAATTTTACCAATTGTAATCAGTGCGGTGCAGATTCTCGATTGGTTTGATAAGAATATATACAGGTACAAGGTCATCCACGTTGATGTTGTGAACAATCCTATGCATTTTGCTGTGATGAAAAGGTCACAAGCGGATACAGCATATCGTGGGGCGCAATTTGTAGTGCACATGGGCACACTTCTGAAGGAGCGGCTTTCACGTGAAGGGAAATTTGTGAGTTCCGAAACTGACCTCGTTGTAAGCAATATGGAAGTGGAATTAATCAAAAGGGCCGATGTAGTTGTTTTCAGCACGCTACACGAGCTCCACTTTGTGAGAAAACTATGCAATATCAGTGACAGTACACGCGAATCCATTGCAATTTTGCCACCAATAGGATCGCCTTCGTTGTCCGGAACGAAAAAACAGCCTTCTTTCACCTCGCCAGAGATTCCCAGTACCTTCTCATTTGTATTTGTTGAATCGCTGGTAACCAGAAAAGATCACGTCCGCCGCCTTTGTATAGCTTTGAGATTGTTGGAAACTGAAGCACAATCACTAGATACAGCAGATTGGACGATTCATTATTTTGGCAGTCAATTCCAGAACATACTTGGTGTTGAGTGTGGATTGTCGGCCGAGATGCAAAGTCACATTACAACATCGATGGTGTCTGTTGTGGAATTTTGCCGAGCAAACGCGGGTATTGTTTTGGTGTCAAGCTTCGGGTGTGAAGATCCTTTGTCAGTGAATCGAATTGTGGATGAGGGACTTCCTGCTTTGATTGCATCTTCATACGCGGGCATTGTGAGTGCTAAGAATTCGCTCAGTATATACCCTGAGAGTATAAGAGGACTCGTAGACGCAGCTAAAGAAGTGTTGACCTCTCGTCGATCTCTTACTGAGTATATACCCGCACCTGTACTACTTCGAGCTGCGAGGGAAACCAAATGGCATTCATATACTTCAGTACTGAAGTCTCTTTCCGGGCCAAGATATTTTCCAGGAGCAGCAGACCAGCCTCATATAACAATCTGCATCGCCACATATAGTAGATCGGACCTATTAGCAGAAACTCTTGAATCCGTGAGAAAATTGGACTACCCAAATTACGATGTCCTGATCGTGGACGACGGGTCGTATCGCAAAGTAGATATTGCTATGCTTGATAATCTTAGTAGGGAGGCTACGAAAAAAATCCGGGTGATAAAACGACCTAGGTCCGGCGCGGCTGCATCCAGAAATATACTCTGGAGGGAAGCTACAAACGATTACTTGTTTTTTCTCGACGACGATGATCTCTTGAAACCAAATACATTGACTAAAATGATGCTGTCGCTCCAAGCAACAAATTCTGATGCAGTTGCTGGTTGGATAAGAAAGTTCAAGGTGAATCCCGATACTAAAGAGCGAATGGAACTGCACTATTGGTGTTCAGTGGGCCTGGACTACAGTTCCCCAACTCTGTCGAATACAGTTGGGGGTGCTAATGCACTTTTCAGGAGGAGTGCGATAGCCCATGTGGGTGGATTTCCTGCTGCCGATTTTGGAACGGCATATCTTGATCTTGCGGTAAGCCTTATGATAGTTTGCAAACTAGTCTTTCCACGGTTTTGTGCATTGAGTTGACCACCATCTATCTTATTATATTCGACTAATAACTTTTTCCTTGCACATCCCGCACAGATGTGGCAACGTCTACGGGAAAACGGCTTGAAAGTGACGACTATACCGGCTGAATTGTATTATTATCGTGAAAACAAGAAGGGTGTTTTTCTCAATTCAATAAGTCAGATGCGTGACAGAGAATTAGTGGCGGCGGAAATCGTCCAAAGACAACCAAAAGATTCAAGAGAGTTTTTATTTGGCGGATAATTGGATTCTTATAGTAAAATCTAGGATTCTGATGGTAATCCTGGCCGTCAGTCAACAACAGACCATTGCCTTTTTTATCAGTAGAAGGCTATGAACCGACAGTATTTATGACCATATTGTAAACCCATGCAGTAGCAGAAGCACGGAAGACTTCAGAAGTCTTCTGAAAAGGAAGTTTCCTAAAACTTCGACGGCAGCCTTTAGAAAATAATATGCTCTGTAGTACGTACATGCAGTACAGCAATCGTCCAACAAAAAGTGTTGAGAAATACAAAAGCCAAATTGAATATTCTAAAATAAAACGAGATTGTAGTACACCCACCCTATTGTACACTATGTTTGCTATTAAAAGAACTAAGCTAGTTGGTTTAGCCGCGGTAGAACCAGTGTACAAAAGGATCAGCAGGAGGGCTGACTCTGTAGTCTCAACCAGGAATCCCGGCTTCTGGGTCCATACGTCTGTCTCTCTCTCTAGTAGAGTGATATGTAGTTAATTGTCCTGGGCCTGAGGTAGTGAGTTTGTCCATCGTCCTGTTCCCAGGGCTGGACTGTCCAGACCTCCAGTGACCGTGAAAGTCCGCTACTACAACACCCCCCCCCAGGAGGTACACGCCTCAGAAGAAGTATCGCACATGCGTCAAATAAGGCCAAATCAGGCGACATCAAATACAAGTAAGAAATAACTAAACTGTAATATACTGTACACTCGAGTATACTCTTGGTGAACTAAGTAAGGTAGATGTTTTCTACCGTGACTATCCAGTGTACAAAAGGTTCAAACTTAGGATTAAGGCTTCTACTATTAATGTAGACATGATAGTTTCCTTCCACTCTAGAGACTGGTTCAGCAGGGCCCATGTGTCCTGTCAAGGCAGGGTCTTCGTCCCCAGTCCGAGTGTCTGTCCGCTATCCAAGATGTCCCACAGAAATCCAGGTCCTAGTCCTTAATCTAGGGTCTGGACATAGCCTTCTAAATTAAACATCTGGACAATTAGTCCTCATGACGTCACATCCAGGTACACTAATGCCGCTGTATTACAACCCCCCCAGTCTTCGGCTTCAAAGAGTTGGAGGCTTACGCCGAGTCTTGTTTTTCTTATATAAAACGGGTTCTGTAGTAGACAAAGTTTACTATAAGGAACTAAGGTAGATGTCTGCTACCTTGACTACTCTAGTGTACCAAAGGACGCTCAGAATGGGTCCTGTCCTTTTAACGACCAAGTTGGTCCTATCTATTCCTGCTAGTCCATGTGTATTCTCGAGGCCTGGCCTTGGTCCGGGACTCGGGAAACCCCTAAAAAAATCGGAATACCCTAACCGCAAAGTGATGAGTCATCACCTAGGACTGACATTGACAGTCCTAATAATAAAGTTACAGGACAGCCCCTATGGTCTATAAGGACAGGGCTGGACCACCCGAATCCTCGCTGATAGTCGGAAAGTCGAGGCTGACCTCATCAGCAATTGCCTGGGGACGAGCCAGTTGCTGAAGCAGACCCCTGGTTGGACCCGTAGGTTTCCCCGTGCGAATACACTCAGGGCACGTTTCAATGATTGGCTTAATCACTGCCGCCGGATCCGCATTTATCCTGGGCCAAAGCCCGGAGGCGGTCCGAAAAGAGGTGGCAATACCTGTCGTGCCACAACCAGATGGATTCGAAATTGGCGTCCGCCGGGACTTCCTTGTCCATGCATTGAAGCTGTAGCGACGACAACTGGCGTAACGCTTCGGGCTCCGTGAATGTGCGAGGAGGCAAGGCACGTTTACTATTCTTCCTATTGTGAATCGGCGCGTCAGTCTCCGGATGGTCGGAAATGGGATATGGAACATCCGCTGGTGGTGGGCGAAGGAGGTTCCATGGTCTGGGGACACGTCGGCTGTGTCGGACGCCTGGTCCTCGGCAGAACTGGGAAGCACTGCTTGCAAGTTGGCGACATTTGCGCCAGTACCGAGGGGCACCTCTTGAATGGGGTCCAGAACAGCTGGAGCGTCAAAACTGGCGACCAGTTGGGCAAGATCTGCTTCGTAAGTGGAGAGGGCTTTTGTGAAGCAGACTGCGTTGGTGGACCCGTTACCAAGCCTGCCGGTGGTGCCGACGGTGTATTCCCGTCTTTAGCTAATTCGCTCGTGATCCAGTGATCCGCTGCCACCCAACGGATAGGGTTGCGATAAACCAGACGAATCCTCCTTGTCAGTGCTCTCACGCGAGCCACTAGATCCATCCACGAAAATGCTGGAGGCTCGTTCCAGGGAAGATGGGGACGAATGCGACTCCTCGTTAGGGGTCTGTGGAGTACGCCAACGCCACTGCCGCGTCTCATTGTGCAGCAGTTGTGCAGCCTTTTGCGCACGCTCGAGAGGACGGTTGATCGTCTGGGCGAGTCTGAACGGGGCACAATCCATCGTAAGAGCACAAGCGTGATAGGCTGTTGGCCAATCACATCGCGTGTATTATTGATAAAAATTAAAAATTAAAATTTCTCTGTCCAAACTTTTGGAGACAAAAAACATCAACGAAATGAATTTTACGTTATAGGGGTAATATTATTTATTTCAAAAATGACAAGTATGTATGTTACAAAGTATGAACAAATGGTATGGCTCTCATAGTCGCTGTAGTGGTTCAGGAAAAATTGATGGGAAGAAGTGGTCAGTAAATTCCCGTTTGAAGCTTGGGCCAAGTGAGTCGACAATGGAAGCTATGCGCTGAGTCAATTTGGGCCTGTGATGACAAAACACTGTTACTATCGAATGTTCCATATATTCGCTTGCTGGAGTACCCACCTCTGTGGTACGGATCGGGTCTGCGTCGTGTAGTGCCGCGGAATGGGATAGTGCAGAGTATGAAATACCGGGAAGGACCAGGTTATCCGTCATAATCCGGTCGAGGAGCGAGGATGTGGGTAAGCCAATGCCGCACCAGACCACGGATGAATTTGGTATATGTTGGCTGGCCTGGATCGGAAGTACCATTGGCGGAACCAACAAGCGCGATGATTTGGTTTGAACCGAAATTTGGAAGTAGTACTTTAACAGCGTGATTAGCCGGGGTATGGGGAACATCTGTTGATGTTTTAGTGTAGTAAAAGTCCCCTTAAACCACTATCAGTGTGGAGTTAGAATTAGTTTACAATTAATTCACATGAGGTGAATTATTTGTAGACCACGTAGACAATCAAATATAAGAATAAATACACCGCACTGAGCCTCAGGGAGACTCAGTAGGTTTTAGTATCGTATTTTGATGTGTTAACTACAACGGCACGAGAATATACTAGGCGAAGTTGATATGGCCCATCAGCTCGTATTTTTGGCCAAAGACATGTTCGAGCGCTTCCGTACGCTTGTGAGACCTTCTACAATCCATCGTAACGGCACGAGAACATACTATGCGAAGTTGATATGGCCTATTAGCTCGTATTCTTGGCCAAAGACATGTTCGAGCGCTTCCGTACGCTTGTGAGATCTTCTACAGTCATGGCCAAGCAGGGCAGAAATCCATCGTAACGGCACGAGAACCTACTAGGCGAAGTTGATATGGCCCATCAGCTCGTATTGTTGGCCAAAGAAATAATCGAGCGCTTCCGTACGCTTGTGAGACCTTCTACAATCCATCGTAACGGCACGAGAACATACTAGGCGAAGTTT
>NW_014038943.1:0-653 GCF_001186125.1 Sphaeroforma arctica JP610 | reverse complement strand
GCGAAGTTGATATGGCCCATCAGCTCGTATTGTTGGCCAAAGACATGTTCGAGCGCTTCCGTACGCTTGTAAGACCTTCTACAATCCATCGTAACGGCACGAGAACCTACTAGGCGAAGTTGATATGGCCCATCAGCTCGTATTGTTGGCCAAAGAAATAATCGAGCGCTTCCGTACGCTTGTGAGACCTTCTACAATCCATCGTAACGGCACGAGAACATACTAGGCGAAGTTTATATGGCCTACTAGCTCGTATTCTTGGCCAAAGACATGTTCAAGCGCTTCCGTACGCTTGTGAGACCTTCCACAACGCACAGTCATGGCCAAGCAGGGACAGAAATCCATCGTAACGGCACGAGAACCTACTAGGCGAAGTTGATATGGCCCATCAGCTCGTATTGTTGGACAAAGACATATTCGAGCGCTTCCGTACGCTCGTGAGACCTTCTACAATCCATCGTAACGGCACGAGAACATACTAGGCGAAGTTGATATGGCCTACTAGCTCGTATTCCTGGCCAAAGACATGTTCGAGCGCTTCCGTACGCTTGTGAGACCTTCTACAACGCACAGTCATGGCCAAACAGGGCAGAAATCCATCGAAACGGCACGAGATCCTACTAGGCGAAGTTGATATGGCCCATCAGCTCGTA
>NW_014038944.1:0-12938 GCF_001186125.1 Sphaeroforma arctica JP610 | reverse complement strand
GGGGGGGGGGTTAACAAATTACAATATCGAAATTGAACCCTAGTTTTGCCCTAGTTTGTGGTACATTCTCAGACCCTAAGATTGTTGTAATTGAAAAAAAATTGTTTGATATTAATTTTCAAAGTGTTTGGAAATTGCCGAATTGGGACTGTATTTAATATATTTAGGTCTGGACTCTGGAGAGCTCGAGTTTTTTCAAATCGTTTACGACATCAGATATTGAGATAGTGGGCGAATATGTATTATATTGGGCCAAATTGTGCCTATACGTGTACAAAATTTAAACGTGCAAGCTGCACCAAAAATCAAATCCTGGGCAGGGGGGGGAGGGGAGCCCTACAACAGTATTTAGCACATCCGAATTTTTTTAGTTGATGTTTTTTTAATAGAAAACAAAATAGGTTGACCCGGCATTCCAGTTTCCACTAAACAAAATAAGTTGCCGACATTCAATTTGAAATTTTAACTTTTTGAGATCTAGTGCATTCAGCATTACTCCTATTGAAATATATTTTTTCTTCACTATCTTAAGACTTTATTTAAAAACAAACCCCCTTTTATGTCTATTAGTATTTTAGAAGGCTATGTATGTTTTTATATATATTTCTTTTTCTTTGAAGATATTTTTTAAAATACAGTCTGGGTCGGTCTGACACTGTGACAGTACAGACCGTAGGCGTACAGTCCATACTATGTATTTGTTTAAAAAAAAAGGTCGGATAGATACATGTGTGTTTTATTACAGTTAGATATGTGATACATAAATATATTTACGTCGTAATACTGATATTATAGTTTGGTTTAGAAGACACGCGTTTGTCGTTGGCCGCTGTACCAGGCGCCTTTGTACTGAAAATATTTTTTTGGATCAAAATTCAGACACAAATATTTTTATTGTCGTTTTTTTATACATAGACTGCCAATATGTACTTATTTTAAGGGGTTTTTGTTTTAAATGAACAATCTTCTATTTTTGAAATTTGAAATCTACTTCTTTCAAATTAATTGCTTCCTTTTAGCATATATTACTCGATGTCTCGACACGCGATTGTCTAAACTCTAAAGATGGCTAAATCTTTTGCGAGTAAAATTTTGATAAATAGCTTCTTTTTTTTTTGGCTGAGTCTGAGACTGAGGCTCTAAATGTAAAGAGAGTGAAACCAGAGAAGACACGGGAAGAAATATGATTTTGTGTTCACCGGACTCCAGAGAATGACATGGCTTTGAAAAAGTTGAAAAAGTTGAACAAAATTGGAGCTGTGAAGATCAACTTATAAAAATGCATACCTCTACAGCGACTTCTACATGTATGTACCCACAAATACTATACTTGTGTCTGTGCAATCTAAAAGCACGTTAAAGCTTCAATGTTCATCTGTTAAGTATTTAAAACGATCTGCGTTGTACAAAAAGGCATCACAAAATCATCGCAACAACACAATGACTCTCATCAGCTCTCTTCTCCATTGCCACCATGCCATCAGGCACTCAGGTGAATCTGATGGGACACGTAAATCGAAAACCAATAACGATGATGCTTCCATTACTATCGCACACATCGACCATCTGTTTGATAGTTTTGATGGTGTCGTAGGTAATCACGAGCATGTCGATCCGTCTACAGTGAAACGAACGCCACTTCCGGTCCGTGCCGAGAAAGAGCTGTCGGTTCGCATCTCGCAATCATTCTTTGATTTCCGTCCAAGCCGCAGTGTCGTAGACTTGCAATCGGTGGACTGGACCGTACATTGGAATACCAAAATGACTGGCATCGATACCGATGCCATCGCGGTCAACGAGTTTCCTTTCGATTTCGATAGTAGCCCCACACGTCTATCTGCACCTCATGCGGAGCGACACTCTGTCACTCTACCCATCCCTCAGAACTTGAGAGATTCATTGCATGCACTTTGCGGGCAACAGGGGTTGAATCCGTCCAATTTCATTGCGGCCGCATTCGGTCTTCTTATATGCAAACATACGAACACTAAAGATGCCGTTATTGGTGTGCTACCCGAAGCAGGACTGATACCGGTACCACTTCGGTTGTTGCTCGACACGAAGATGGTCGGAACTCCTTCCGTGGAGGCCTTGTCTCTCGTTCAAAAGGTGGAGGCCGAAATGGATTTTATTAACAGACATACCCGTAAATACCGTGATACCGAAGCGGTTCAGAAGGTACTAGATGCGGCGCTTGAAACATCCGAATTGGAGGCCGACTTTTATCGTATTTTAGTCTCCGCAAGCAATCGTTCTGAAGCTGTAAATAGTTTTAAGGATGTAATCGATCTAGCATTGTCCTTCACCGATGAGAACCACACTTCGTTGTCATGGACGTACAACGATGAATTGTTCCTGCCCAGTACAATCAATTTCATCCACGATCGCATGATCACTGTACTGAACACTATTTGTAAAGTAGAGGGTTACCAACCTTTGGATGGAACTGTGGAAACTCTTTTCGATGCCATCAAGATCACATCGGCAGAAGAAGATCGCATTTTGGCCCAATTCTCAAAAGGAAAGCAACGATATGTACCTATGGCAGAAGGATTACACAAACTATTTGAACAGCAAGTCGGTCGGGTAGGTCATAAAGTCGCAGTGTCCGATGAGCAGCGAAAATCCCTCACATACGCAGACCTCAACTCTCAAGCTGACATACTGTCAAAGATGCTATGCGCCCTGCCAATGATGCGGTCAGAATTTGCCGACGAGCGCCGAGTAGCCATCATGATACCAAGATCACTCACATTGTTCGTCGCTCTGATTGCTGTTCTAAAAGCGGGTGCCGCTTACGTGCCTATCGATCCTACCTACTCAGCACAGCGTATCGCATACATTCTGGAAGATTCGGGAGCAGATGTGTTGATAACAGTTGCGAGCACACGATCTCTGGTGCCTGTAGATTTCTGCGGCTCGGAATGCATGTTACCAAATGTAGCAATCGAACCTCTCGAAACTAAACCGGAACTGGCTCGCATAAACATGCCAAAATCCACTCCAGACAAACTTTTCTGTGTGCTATACACGTCAGGTACTACTGGTAAGCCCAAAGGTGTCGGGGTGGAGCACCATAACGCCCTGACTTTCATGGCCAACTCTTTGTGGGATCCAATCGGTGAAAACGATGTTTGGGCTCAAATGGCCAACTTCTGCTTCATCGGCTCCATGAATGATATCTGGCTACCATTGGTGAGAGGAGCTTCTACGACCATTGTGCCTCGGGCAGCCATGATGGATGTCCAGGAGTTTAAACGTGAGATTTATGAGCGTGGTGTGACTTGCACGTTTATGACTCCAAAGCTTCTCGAACTATTCGCCGATGCCGATCCGGCGGCCTTCGAAGGCCTCAATGTGGTGCAAGTGGCCGGAGAAGCTGTTCGCTTGGATGCTGTTTCTAAACTTGCCGGCAGAGCTAAGCATCTTCAACATCTATACGGTTGTACAGAGCGAACTGGCTGCATCTCTGGGTATGAAATTCCCACCGGAGGGCTACCTGACGCACTTCAAAGAGGCAAACGCATGAGTATCGGAATGCCAATTGAGAATACTAGCATGCATATTCTGGATGCCAACATGATGTCTGTGCCCGTTGGCGTTGTTGGGCAGCTTTACGTAGGTGGGGATCAAATTACCAGAGGGTATCTTAACAGACGGGATTTGACCGAAGCTAAATTCTTCGAATGTCCTAGAGGACGAGGGCGTTTGTATTCTACTGGCGACCTCGCTCGCTGGCTACCTGATGGAAGCGGTGTTGACTTGATCGGCCGTACCGATAGCATGGTCAAAATCCAGGGCTACCGTGTCGAATTAGGCGAAATTGAAGCAGCCATCATGAACACAAAACCCAAGGATGGTCCCGGTATTACTACAAGTTGTGTGATATTGCGGGGCGATATCATACTTGGAGAACAGGTTCTTGTTGCCTATGTGACACCAGCGTCGGTCAGTGTGAAGGATGTACGCGCGCATCTTATAACCACACTTCCTGCATATATGGTACCAGCTCACCTGATGCCGATCGCTAGCATTCCTCTAAATCACAATGGCAAGGTGGATCGCCGAGCGCTACCCAAACCCAATGGAAACGACGCAATCCACACCCCAATCGCAACCAGAGCTTTAACAGAATCTGAGACTGTGGTTGTGAAGAGTTGGAGTGAATTGATTGGCATACCAGTGACATGCATTGCCAGCCATAGCGTATTTACGGAATTTGGCGGTAACTCGATGAGAATTGCAAAACTCCTCAGTATATTGCGAAAATACTGTAAAGCACTGGAACTGAGTGATTTACTCGATAATGATACACCTGAAAAAATCGCTAATCGTGTGGACGAAATTTTTACGAATAATATCGATTATGTCCAGCTTCCTGAGACAATTCTCAAGTTTAGCGCTGGAGATGGGTCTGGAGCCACCCCAGTATTTCTAATCCATGGGGGTAGTGGTGTGGTAGATTACGGAGCACAGATTGGGCAGTTCGTCAAAAAACATCCATATTACGGAATCCAGCTCACTCAAGCAGTAGCGGCGGTATGTAAAGAGGCCGAAGCCAACGGCTACGACGTCTTGCACGCAGTGTCCAGTGCATACGTTGGGTCTGTGCGGGCAGTACAAGCGCACGGTCCGTACTCCTTCGCTGGGAATTCGCTCGGTGCCCTTATCGCCTTCGAGATGACACGAATACTCGAGGACGATGGTGAGGTCGTCGAGAGAATTGTCCCCATGGATATGCCCGTGGCTAAGTTTAGCAAGGCTCACTGCTACCGCACCGCCACATCGTACGCTGAGAAGGCTCCCATGCTTCTGACTGCTGTATGGGGACGCATGTTGTGTGATGACACTGAACGGGTCGATAAACTGTTGGCGGAGATGGATGCCACTTTCTCACAACGCCTGGAGAACAACAAAGATGACCCGGCAAGCGCCGAGGAAATGTTCACCCAGATGGAATCAACCATGAAATTCCTCTTGGACTTAGGTATGCCTCGAGAGGAGTACGACCGAGTAGTGTTTGGACTCTCCATCTGCGGACCCTTGTTCCAGGATCTGAGAGGCCGGGGTACAGTGAAGGCCGATGTAAGTCTGATCAAATGCGAAGACAATCGGCTTATGAATCACACACTGCGCACCTCGGGTCAACAGGACATGCTGCAATTCTATGGATGGGACCAGGTGACTACTGGTACGGTGACCACTAATGTGGTACCGGGTGATCATGTGGATATGGTGTCTGTGGGCATGAAGGAGTGTGCCCAGGTGTTCGATGATTGCTAGATCACTCAATGCACACGCGCATTTTTAGAATTTATTGAATACCAATTTTCTGGCAACTAAGGACTATCTCACAAGGATGTAACTCAGTTATTCAAGATTAATGCCAATTATCTATTTTTTTATTCAAAAACTTTGAACAAATACATACATATAAATAAATAAATTTGAAGTAATAAACTCGCTGTACGTGCGAAAAAAATGTACAAAGTTTAATTGGGCTGCAATTAATTATTGGAAAAGGGTACCCCGACTCCCAACACACTCCAGTATAGAGATCTGAATAGTTTAGAGTCTAGGGCACTACACCGATTTGCAGCTCATCAACCGAAGGAAAAATCTGTATTTGGATGGTTTTAACAACACATGCCAGCAGCGCATAATAAGGTCAGCCAACTGCACGTCTACATGAGATTAAACTACCATCCCTGAATCGGTTGCCTGAAGAATTAACTCACACAAACAACCATGTGATCACTATTAGGCAGGGGCGCCTCTGGGCTCCACCAGGATCTCGTTAATGCCTACATGCTGAGGCGCACTCACAGCGAATAACACACTGTTAGCCACATCCTCCGGGTCTAGCCACACATCACGATCATCACTGGGCTGTGCGTACTCGTCTCTGGCTTCCTCATCGGTTGTAAGTGTGCTCAGCTCCGTCTTGCAGTCTCCCGGCTGTATGGTGGTCACCTTGATACCTGTTCCTGCTGTTTCCAGACGCAGTCCTTGGCAAAGGGCCTCGACAAAGTGCTTAGACGCGCTGTACACACTCAATCCGGGGAACACTTTTCTACCGGCGTCACTGGAGGTGGCAATGAGATGCCCCCGCCCTCTCTCCAGCATTCCCGGGAGAACCGCACCGATCGCGTGCAGCAGACCCTTGCAGTTAACGTCTACCTCCTTCTCCCACTGATCCTCGCGCATGTTCGACAGCTTGGTATAGTGCATCACACCAGAGTTGTTCACATACACATCCACGCCACCGCCCATCGCCTCCTCACAGTAGGTGACGTACGCCTTCACCTCGTCTTTCTTGGTGACATCCACCTGGTAGCACACCACCTTACTTCCTGTGCGGGCTGTGATACTCTTCGCCAGGTCTTTTAACCTGTCGATCCGTCTGCCTCCCAGTCCCACCGTCGCCCCAGCATCGCTGAGCACATTTGCAATCGCCGCTCCAATGCCTGACGACGCACCCATGACGCAGATACGCCTACCGAGCAAAGGCTTACCCGGCGACGAAGGTAGCTTTATATAGCCAGCCTGCTGCCACGCTTCGATGTACTCGTGTAGCAGTGTTTGGGTGATCTCTGGCAGCACTATGCCGGCCGCGGCGCATTTCTCGACAAAGAGGTCGTTGTTGAACGTGGACAAGCGCTCCAGTTGCGTGATATCGTCTGTGAGTATCATAGCGTTCTTCAGACGGGCGAGTGTCGGGTTAGCGGACGCTGTAAGCTGCGCCTTCCACTGGTCGAGCGGCTTTGATTCCAAGCCATACGATGCACTGTTACGCACGATGTTGAAGCACTCCTTAGCCGTCAGTGAGTTGGCGAAGTTGGTCACGTGGTACACCTTGCCCAGGCACGTATTGTCCATGCTCAGCTTCACAATCGCACGCGCCGCTATATCCACCGGCGTCATCTCCAGCACCCACTCAGAGCCTGTGCCCGTGTCTGCATCCGCATCAGGCGCAGCACCCAATTGGATGCACCCCGTGAGTGTGAGGAAATTGGTATCAGAGGTGTTCCAGGACTTGTTGCCCCCTCGCGACCCGGAATCGCCACCCATATTACCGGGACGGAAGATGACTGTAGGTAAACCACGGTCTGACGCGCGCTGCACCAGCTGCTCTGCCACCCACTTGCTCTGGGAGTAACCGTTGCCATGGGCAACCAACTCATCCGCACACTTATCGATGGGGTCCGTTTCTTTGACCTCCTTGAGTCCCTCCGGGAACACTCCGTCGGTGGAGACGTAGCCGAATCGCTTCACCTTACCCTGCAGGGCAAAATCAATCATGTTGCGTGTGCCGATCACATTGGCCGACCGCATGCCATCGTACGGGTACACCAGATTCACCAGCGCCGCACAGTGAATGACCATATCAACCCCCGTGCTCAACACAGCGAAGTCATCGTCCTCCAGCCCCAGGTGGAACAAGCTCGAGTCACCCGCAAACGCATGCACCCGTGCCTCATACTCGTCCTTCCACAGACCCTTGGCCTGCATGCCTGTGCGTACCCGTTCCTGCACTGCGGCGGCGGTCTCCTTGTCGCTGGTGGTGTTGGTTTGTGTGGCTGGTGCACGGACGATACAGTACACGACGTCGATGTCAGGGTTGAGCAGAAGCTCGTGTAGCAAATGCGCACCCAGGTAGCCAGTGGCACCGGTCATCAGCACAGCACGAGCACGCACCTGGGGATCAACAGATGAGCACGCGCAAGAGAGGGCATGTTAGTCTTAGTGGAGGTATATGGGGAGATATATTAGCCTTAATATATATATATATATATATGTATATATACATATATATAAACATAAACATATATCTATATGCATATGCATATATACATATATACATCATACTTACATACATACATACATACATACATACATATATACATATGTAAATGAAATATATATACATATTTTCGCTACACGTATCATACACACACTCTCACATACGTGTATAGCCAAAGACATACCTACCCACCCACCCACCCCTTTTTATAGCGCACCCATTGTGACAAATAAGTTTAATTCACACACCTGTGTGAAGTGAGTCGACCGCCAGAAAGCACGCATTGAGATGTCATTGATGTCGCGTGACGCATCGTGCATATCCACCTCTCGCTCCAAACTCAACTGTGGCATCAGATCGCTGGTAGGGTCTGCAGCCGCGGTGGGGTCTAGTACCACGACAGGTATATTGTTGTACGTTTGTAGATGCTCAGCTAACTTGCTGATAGACGAGTGTGTAAACAGATCCACCACCTGCATGTCAGTCCACTCCGTGCCCTGTGGCATTTGTGTGAAAGAAGAACCGTTACTGACTCAGGTGGTGTGCGTACACGGAACAGCATCACATGACATGACATGGCATGCACAGGGGTGCGGTGAGTAGCATGAGAGCTGCGGCTGAGTATGAAACGTCCCTTCTAGCCTCTGCTCACACCCCCCCCCTGAGCCAACGTAGTCGGCCGTGTACTTGCCCGTGCGTCACTCAGCCCAATGTGCACGGGTACAGCTCTAATGACTAAACAACGAGACCAGTCCCACATCCATTTGCACCACTTCGACACCCTACACATCCGCAGCAAACACATTCCTCTACAACAAGACACCCCATATACAAGTAGGTGTAAGCCCACAACTGATATACAAGTAGGTGTAAACCCACAACTGATATACAAGTACGTGTAAACCCATAAATACAAGTACTTGTAAACCCACAACTCATATACAAGTACGTGTGAAACCACAACTCATATACAAGTACGTGTACGCCCGTGCATGACGGTAGCACCCACCCACCCGTGGGAAAGCGTAGTCGGCCTTGCACTTGTCGTTGATGGATCGGCACAGTGTGGGCGCTATCAGCGAATGCCCACCGATGTCAAAGAACGAATCAAACACCACATCAATCTGGTGCATCTTCATCACCTCACACCACACCCCCAGTAGTCTTAGCTCAAGGTCAGTGCGAGGAGTGGTCACTCCAACCATCTCGTTAGCCGATACGCGGCGGCTCTTGCCCCCGGCAGTGGCTGGGTAGACAAACGCACCCGACTGCACATCCACTACGGGTAGGGCTTTCTTGTTGAGCTTGCCTGGGGTGTGAGATGGTTGGATGTGTGGCGTAAAAGTAGGAGATGAGCGCAAGGTGGCGGCTGTATGACTGGTTTGAGTGTTCTTGTTTGACGTGTGTTTGTGACACTGGCTACTTGGTCGAGGATTGTGTGAGGAGGGGCCAGAGATGCGTCTGATTAGAGAGTGAATACAATAGGAGAGGCTTCAGCACGAACAGCGCAACATCCCAAGATGCAAACACGTGTAACGTACGATAGTGGTATGGTCATTCAACTACACGTGAACATACACACACACACACACAGAAAGTGTACATATACAGACACACACACACAGAAAGTGTACATACACACACACACAGAAAGTGTACACGCACACACACACAAGAGAGCGAGAGAGAGAGAGAGCGCGAGCACATACCTGAGACCTCATTCGTCGGTAGCTCCACCATGTCTAGCATGTAGGCAGGGATCATAAAGTGCGGCAGCTTGGTCTTAAGCTCTAATCGCACCCGCCTGCAGGTAGCCTCCGGTCTGTTTGCATTAAGCACAATGTACGCGACCACAAACTTGTCGTCACCCTCCTCTCCTTGGACTGTACACACACACGTGGACACAAGGTGGCTCATGTCCATGATGGCTGCTTCAATAGCACGAAGTTCCACCGAGTAGCCGCGGATCTGGGTGTGAGGTGAGTGTGAGTGTCTGATGTTACGATAACTGTGGGTGCTGTTTGGTTTAGACAGTGTGGGTATCGGATCGGTGTAGAAAGGCAGAGAGGTGTCTTTTTGAGTTTAGCGGATTTAGGCGTCTTGAAGTACATACACACTTGTCTTAAAGTGCATACACACATACAGAATATAGGTTCAACACAAAGAAAGAATATGGACCACTCAGTGCACACGGCCAAAAAAGGCCCCGTGATCCTCACCATAGCCCCAAAGTACCAGCAGGACGATAAGAAGTATCTTTAACAAACGCTTGCGTTTACCCGAATACCTTGCGCTACCCAGTGAACTACTAATCAATCGGTTGATCCACACCTTGTCCCAGCGATGCCACAAAAGGGGCTGCAGAGCATTACTACACAGACCCATCCAATGACCAACATGTATCATGATACAGCCTCGTTCCAAGGCAGAACACACACACTACATACACCTTGTGCACACACGCAACACACACCTTGTACAAACACACTACATACACCTTGTGCACACACGCAACACACACCTTGACCATGCTATCATTGCGCCCCAGGATCTCCAGCTCTCTGTTCGGTAGCACCCTGGCCCGATCGCCCGTCTTGTACAGACGCTTGCCATTCGCCAAAGACGGGAAACGCTCAGCAGTCAACTGCTCCTTACCTACATAACCACGCGCGAGTGTGGGACCAGCAACGTATAACTCGCCTTGCTCACCTGTGGCCTTCTCTGTGGCCGTGTTGAGTGTGGCAACGGTGGTACCTTCTTCGAGGATGATGGCTTCGACACCTTCCATCAGCTTGCCTACTGGACTGTTGATGTATGTAGTTGATGTATGTACGTAGGAGGCGTGGGTAGGGCGAGGGATGGTATGGATGCGAATAGCTTGTATCTCGCAATTCACTTGCCATTTGGTAGACAATGGGTAGCAGGGTTACCCCAATATATCACTATATAGGCGGTGTACTGACATTGATACTATTCAACTGCCGTTTGGAAGACAAGTAGCAGGGCTACCCTAATATATCACTATATATAGGGAGTGTACTGACATTGATACTATTCACGATCAATGTTCTATACACCACATTAATGGTTTGCATCTCTCAACAAGACTTCGTAGCGTTGCCTAATGCGAAGAAAACGCGTGCGTATGCAGTACGTTACTAGCATACAAGCCCAAATAAACCAGATATATGAAAGGCTCGATAGGCTTGGAGACAGGTGTGCATATAATGGAACCAGACTATGTATACGCACAAGACACACACGCATGCAAGCCACCCCCCGCACATACTATAACATTCGCTAAGATCAGTAGCTACCATTCCGCAGAGATATTACGACTGATAATCGAGGCTGCAAAGCACATACAAACATATATAGGCAGACCACAAGCAGAAGTAACAAGCAGAAGTATACATACCATTCCGTTAATTCAATGCTGACACTTGCGCGAGCATATACAGCCCTTCACATCATCCGTCACTGCACTTTCTAGCCACAGCAGCCCAACGACCGACAGCAATGTATCGCTATTCCCACACATACACGACTCACGTGAACGCCCATTCTAGAAACAAACTAGTTATACCCCTCACAACATACACGTATGTGTACACACACCACGCATACACGACGCCACAACACACACGCAGGAACACTTTACCAGTATTTGCGGGAACCATAGTTGCCGTCAGTCAGGTCCAAGGCGGCGACATCGTGACACTCACTGACACTGTAGAGGTTCCAAATGCGTGCCCACGGGATAAGACTGCGTATACGCTCCTGCAACGCAACCTTGACCACCTCCCCACACAGCACAATGGTCTTCAGCGTGTGCATACGGCTCTTGATGGTATCTGCGGACAGGCACTTACTCTCGAGCATGCTTTCCAGGAGAGACGGGGTGAACAACATGCGTGTGATCTGCATCTCCTGGATGTACGTCGACAGGCTGTCGGGGTCGTAGATGACATTGTCGGGAATCGGACACAGCGTCTGACCTTGCAGTAGCGGTCGCATCATCTCCCACACAAAAAACACATTACACCCTTCGACCTCTCCCTCCTGCGCGTATGGGATGTTCTTGAACCGCCATTTGTAGGAGACCACAGCTCCTCTATGTGGACAGGCAATGCCCTTAGGCTCACCGGTAGTGCCTGATGAGTACACCACATACGCGAGCGAGTCTAGGTCTGTGGTATCCACGCCAACCAGCGCTGCTCTGTCCTGAGATGTTCGGGTTGGCGCCAGGTCGGAGGAAGGACGTGGGAGTGAGTTTACGGATACGTATAGCGTTTCAGGTATATATAAAAAAGTATCTATGATGGAGCGACGGTTTGTACATAGCACTACGTTTTTAATATCACCTTATGCCATTTCGCTATGGAGCTAAGCACCCTAGGCTTAGCTGATATTTAATATGTTGTGGACTTGGGTATAAGGCTGAGACGAAGTGTATCACGTCGGACTACTTGCACGACTATCAAGTCTGGGAAACAACTAGAGAAATAGCGAACAAGACTATCGTACATTTACAATCCAGAAACAATCTGGGGGCAAAATTGGTCTTGTGAGCACAGTACAAACAACACACACATGACTTTCACGAGATAAGCTGCGTTAAGAAACTATAGATATTCCAATCCGCATAAAAACTATTAAAGCTTGATCCAATATGCAGTGCAGTCGTCAATATGCGTACACACCAACCAATTCAAACAACACAGGGATATAGAAACAAACAATCTTGGTAGCAGCTTTTAAATAAATTACATATTTACATACCCAAATTGAATACAAAGATGAATATAACACAGAAGTAGATCGACATGTGAAAGTCTATTAATATATATAGATATATATATATATATATATATATATATATATGTGTGTATGCATATCAATATGTATATGAACATGTATATGTATACGTATACGTACATACATATGTATATATATGCATAAACATACATTCATATATACATACATACATACACACGCACACGCACACACACATATATATATCTATATATATATATATATAAGTGTGTGTGCATATATATGTGTGTGCATATACATATGCACTTATATTTACATTAGCATTAATATACGCATATTTACATACATTTCCATATAC
>NW_014038945.1:10712-12949 GCF_001186125.1 Sphaeroforma arctica JP610 | reverse complement strand
ATACATACATACATACATACATACATACATACATACATACATACATACATACATACATACATACATACATACATACATACATACATACATACATACATACATACATACATACATACATACATACATACATACATACATACATACATACACATGCACATACATATAGCTGCACAGTACTAACTAAGCCACTCTTTTCAATGTCACATATACAGTGCCGTAGAATTTAGATGTGTGGTGCTCCTATATATCTCCATCGACGATAAATCCGATCCAGGCCTTACCTCATGCGTATCCTTAAAAACCCTAAAACCCTAAAACCTAAAAATAAAACCCTTACAAACACACATTCACACACACTACATGCACGCCTCCATAACCCATATACACACGTGTACATATGTGCAAGAATGCACCACACCTACCCACCAACGCACACCATTCTTCTCGCCGTGCCCCGGTATCAGAGCTGAAGAAGCTGGATGTATCCTACTGTTACATAACACCGGCCACAGTCAATCTCATCAAAGGCCTGACGTCTCTGGTATCGCTGGATTTGAGTAATTCGGATCTGGGCGTTAATTCCACCACCTATCTGAACAGGTAACGGTAATTGTGGCGTAGTCAGCTGCGGCGTAGTCGGCGCCGTTCGGTTGGTGATGTGTTTAATGCATGGTGTGTACGTGTCTTCGTTGATTGATTTGTTCATTGATTTGTTCATCTGCTTATATATTTATTCATTCATTGATTCGTTTATTTATTTATTCCTTTATTCGTTTCTTCATTAATTCATTTGTTCATTGATTTGTTTATCTATTTATTTATTTATTTGATTGTTTATTCCTTTATTCGTTTATTTATTCATTAATTTATTTGTTCAATTGTTCATTTATTCATTGATTAGTTTATTCAGTAATTCATTTGTTCATTTGTTCATTGCTTTATTCATTCATTCATTCATTTATGTATTTATTCATTAGTTCGTTTATTTATTACTTCGTTTATTCATGTATTCCTTGATTCGTTTCTTCATTTTATCATTCATGCATCCCTTTAATCAGTGTACGTCCCCATTTCCGTGAGGCCTACATTAACAGTCTCACTGATATTCGGTCGCTGTCTCGATTATTTGACAAGCACAGCTTAGTGACTATTTTTAGGTTGTCTTGTCTATCCGCAATTAGCTTGAACGAGTGCCCTTACCCACTACGCTGCGAAGTTTCCTCCTTTGTATATGTGTGCTATAAATAGCTAAAAGGGTAACTATACGCACTAGCTTTCCTCCTACTTCTGTGTGTGCTATAAATATTTTTTTTCCTATGTATATGTGTGCTATACATGGCTTAAAGGGCAACTATACGCACTAGCTTTCCTCCTATTTCTATGTGTGCTATAAATAGCTTTCTTCCTATGTAAATGTGTGCTATACATGGCTTAAAGGATAACTATACGCACTAGCTTTCCTCCTATTTCTGTGTGTGCTATAAATAGCTTTTTTCCTATGTATATGTGTGCCATAGATGGCGTAAAGGGTAACTATACGCACTAGCTTCCCTCCTATTTCTGTGAGTGCTATAAATAGCTTTATGTGTAGAGCCATACTCCCCAATTTTTGAAACTTAATTTCCTATTTCTGTGTGTGCTATAAATAACTTTACCATTCATAATAATTTTATTCGTTTTCTCCCATTTCTGAGTGTGCTATAGTTAACGTTACCCAGACCAACTATTTTTTTAAACGTTTCATCACATTTCTGTGTGTGCTATAAATAGCTTGACCAGTCTCACAGCCCTCAAATTAACGCGTTGCGGGTTGACTGATTCGGATGTGAACTTCATCAAGACCACGGTCAACATCAAGGACCTCTCTCTTGCCGGCTGCCCTATCACCAGTGAAGGCTTGGGTAAGAGTGTTCTAAACCATGTTTCTGTAAGGTTCAGGGTTTTTAGGGTTTAGGGTTTATGTGTGTATATATATACCTAAAGGCAAGATATTTAATAGAGATGGTTTTTATCGAGCCTCCCACGCAACCGAAGAATCTAGACCTTTCCCACACGTGGTGGACGTGTTGTTTTGTTCGGCCAAACAAAGGCTGCCGCAGTCCCCTCACTGTTTCAGATCGATGTAAGCCAGTGATGTGTGCGTATGCCTATATGTATATATACTATATGTACACACATGCACACTCCCATTACGTATACTTTTATGTATGCCTATATATATATCGATATATCTATAT
>NW_014038945.1:0-9589 GCF_001186125.1 Sphaeroforma arctica JP610 | reverse complement strand
ATACTTATATATATATGTAGTAGTATATATATATATATATATATATATATATACTATTAATCAGTAATCAGGGTATTGTTGTTACATGTAACTTCTTATTCACCCATGGATCTAAATTCATCGACCTTTAGTCACATACAAGCTTTATATATCAAACCCTAAACAGTCACAAACCCCCTGCTTTTTCTTCTTCTCTTGTACGCGTTTAAACCAGGAATTTATTTTCTCACGTGTTTGCTTATTTGGCGCGAGTGCAGGGTATTCCGCCATGGCTGACCGACAGTTCGGTACGGGCAATGAAGAGCCAGAAGAACATGACCACGCTCGTTGTCGCAGGCCAGGAGTTACTGACAGACGCGGGTGTCACCGACCTCGTTCAATCGTGTCCAAGCCTGACGTATGTTGAAATTCACACAGCATGTGTTATATATCAGCGTACGTGCTGATATGTGTCGTATGTTGAAATACACACAGCATGTATTGTCGTATCGTGAGTATTAACATTTCGGCGTACGTGCTGATGTGTACAAACAGCTGTCTTTGAGAACGAGATAGTGTGTAGATAGAGACGTATTTGTCTGGTGTTGCGTGCTTGTGCATAGATGTAGGGTTAGGTGGCTACATGAACCCAAGAGTTAACGGCAGGCAAGTGACGGTCGACCTTGTTGTACCGCGTGTGATTAGACTCGATAGATCGTACCACTATTCTAATTCGGCCTACTCGCTTGTATATACCACACTCACGCTCTATGCTACACACCCCAGACATCCGAACTCTTTATACAATTTCGCCCCTTTTTTCTTTTGGAGTGTGTAAACTATACTCACAAGCCCTTTGCCACACCATCTGTACCCACATCAAACAGGAATCTAGATCTCCCATACACGCCTGAAGGAGTTTATTAACTATACTCACAAACCCTTTACCACACCTTCTGTACCCCCATCAAACAGGAATCTCGATCTCTCCTACACGTCTGAAGGAGTTTATAAATCATCCTCACGCCCTGTGACACACCTTCTGTACCCCTATCAAACAGGAATCTCGATCTCTCATACACGCCTGAAGGAGTGTGTAAAGTATACTCACAAACCCTTTGCCACACCTTCTGTATCCCCATCAAACAGGAATCTCGATCTCTCCTACACGTCCGTCAGTGATGCCGGTATCGCCACTCTGTGCAATCTGAAGCACCTGCACATCCTCGAGATCTATGGCCTCACTGTCAGCAAACAGGTGCTGGCCGTGCTCAGGAAGTCTATTCCGAACATCCAGATAAGTGAGTAGGGCATCACCAGGGCAACAAGCAAGACACACACACACGTGTGTGCTCGGCATAGAAGCATACAATTAGTAAATGATGGTGTGAGCGTATGGGAATACATGTGTATATGAAGATACGTAAGTGCATGCGTATATGAATATACGTAGGTGCATGTGTATAGGTGTATAACCTCTGAGCCATACCTTGCGATTTCATGGCTGCTGTGGTCTACTGGAGGTTGAGGGTGCCCGAGGCTGAACCGACGGAGTTGTGTATGGTGGCCGATAAGAAGCTGACCAAGACACAACAGTGGCCACTGCGGGGGCGGTACTAGTCACTGTACAAGTACAGATAGCCGTGACACGCCCCAATACATACGCACACTGGGGAAGATGCACTGTAACGTCAGTGCAAGTGGGATACTATTCCATGCCTGTACGCACCAGCGGTTTAACAGAACACAGGCGGCATTCGCAAGCAATGCGACTAAGCAGTCACGACTTGGGGGCGTTCTTCGGTGGCCGCTCGCACGCTTGTACGGCTCCACCGCCTGCTTAATTGGCCACTATGGAGCGTCAGGGCACGCAGCCAACCGGCGAACCTGTGTACACCATCTCATCTCCTGGTTAATTGTTCACTCTGTGCAATACAATATACCGACAAGAACACACGCAGCTGAGCTTCTCCGCAGAGATACCGTAACTTGTCCCGGCCCCCACTAACACAGACGGATCATCCGCATTTCGGCTGGCAAAGGGTAGATAGAATTACCGCCATATATAGCCGTCGGCTCACGTAGTACTGACGTACTGGCTCAGTGCGTGTAGTGCCTCGGATACCATCGTACGCTGTGAAGACTCAATGAGATATACCGAGACACGCAGGGCATTGTTCAGCCCTAGCGGTCGGCCTGACACCTTCAACACAGACATGCGTGTGCATGGAGAACCATTGGACTACTGCACTCAACAGATTGGGGAGGGGGCAGCAACACGTACACACGACTATACTATCAACACGCGACAACACTATCAACACACGACAATACTACCAACACACGACAATACTATCAATACACGACTACAACCGTGGGGAAGGACGGCTGACTATATAGGGCACCCCGGTCAGGGGAGGGGAGGGACAAAATGAGGGCATGTGGGATTGCTGTGCTTGTAATGAGGCAGCTATGCCTCACTTTCACATAGATAGGCCCGAGTGTCCGAGGGTTGCAGTTCGGTACTACTAGGAGGCGCTGGCGCTCATTCTGTCAGTTCCGTTTACGTCGGACACTTATCACCGTCATGAAGTCCTTGATGCGTATGCCAGTGTATCAGCCGACTGTGGGATGCCTATCCTTTCACCACACACCATGGCATAGTTGGATAGCCTCGGGCGGATATGAAAGATGTGTCTGATCTCGCACTTGTGGCTATAGATAAAAGTATGGGCAGAGACGCCCCGCTAGTATGGAACTGTTTTCATAAGGACAAGCCGACACATGCTTCTACTACTGGCCGATGGTCCCTTGAACACCACTCCACACACCACCACCACCGCCATTGCTAACTATCGGCGCATATCCAGAACGCTATGCAGTCCAGGACCACGTGCGCATAGCACAGCTGTTTACCGTGTACTACAGCATAGCCCATCGGTCTATAGTGTATACATACACAGACAAATGGCCAATAGTGAGACAAGGTAATCAGTCAAGATACCACCGGCCCTCCCGAGATACACGCCAAGCATAGCACAAACACAAGCACACATCACCATACCGCAGCCTCATACATGGCTAGGTCACCATACTACCATACATTGCCTCACTCTGAGCTAGTTTATCATGCTACTATACATAGCCTCATCTGAGCTAGTTCGTGGAGATCTTCCACTTTCTTCCTTCTTTTTTTTGCAACCGAAATGAACATACTACAGCCCCGTCTGTGGCTAGTTCAGCGATGACCTTGTGCTCTCTTCAGCAGTCGGACGAAATGTGTCAGGAGATCATGGTGTCAACTGCCGAGGGAGGCGCTGGGCCTGTGCCGGTCGTGGTATAGAAACCCGGGTGCGAACCAGGTGACCAGCCAACCAAGAAGCTTCCACCTAACACTTCAATACACAGAGATATAGGTTCCTTATTGGAATATTCTATGAACGTGACAGTATATATATATATATATATATATATAGCTATTGCTCCCATAGTAGTTGGAGTCGCCACTACAATGATCAAGGGGGTAAAACACACACTGATTTCAAAGGACGCGGTGGTAGAATTGGAAACAGTTCGGTACATCGTTGTTAGGATACACGTGTGCAGGACGAAAAGTGCTCTCCGTGAGATGTATCACTATCACTAATTGAGTTAATAATAGTAATAAATTAAATTGCACGTGTATATGTACTTTAAAGGAAAGAAGTTTTAATCGTACGTACGTTCTCTAAAACTGGGTTTTAATTGTACATACGTTTTCTAAAATAAGGTTTCATTGTGCGTATGTTCTCTGAAAATAGGTTTCAATTGTAGGTACGTTCTCTAAAAATAGGTTTTCATTGTACGCATTTTCTCTGAAAATAGGTTCTAATTGTACGTACGTTCCTTAAAATAGGATTTAACTGTATTTATGTGCTTTAAAATAGAATTTCATTGCAAGGATGTTCTATAAAAATAGGTTTTCATTGTACGTATACTCACTAAAAGTAGGTTTTTATTGAAAGTATGCTCACTAAGAATACGACTTTTTTGAAAGTATGCGATAGATTGTACGTATGTTTCTAAAAATAGGATATCATAGTACGTATACTCGCTAAAAATAGGTTTTTATTGCAAGTATGCTCACTAAAGTTAGGTTTTCATTGTAAGTATGCTCACTAACTGGTTTGATTGTACGTATGTTATCTAAAACTAGGTTTTAACCTCACGAAAAAAGGGTTTATGTTCTCTAAAAATAGGTTTTGATTGTACACACGTTTTCAAAAACAAGTTTTGCCTGTTTTTTTTTTTGCCGACTAAAAAATTCTTGTTGTACGGAAATAGAGATGGATGGCACGCATAATCGTCGTAGCAAGCCGATTGCAAGAATGATTGTATTCATGTTTTGCTGACTAATAAGGTTCCTGCGTACATTCCTCTATGACCGATTGACCGTGAAAACGTTCGATATTTCCTGTCAATTCGGGGTGGAATACCAGTGGGTGTTGTTAGACCCTTTAGTTGAAATGAGGCCCACTCCAATACGTTTCCCATAATCGAGTCCAGTGGTGTACTCTTTCATATACATTCTAATCATTCTAGTGTTGGCTTACACATTCTAGTGGTGGTTATAACACACTCTTATTGCTCTATACATACACTAATGATCGGAGTGAAACAATTAGAGTGTGTCGCACAACTAGACCGCCAGTATACGACTACCGCAACTATATGTAATAGTAAATATAGCACATGCAGTGTCTGTGGTGTGGTGTATGTGCCCTATGTAGGTAAAAAGTCACGGGGTACGAAGCAATGTAATATTTGAAGAGTATGACTCACGAGCTCTATAAATTGAATGTATATATATTATGAGTATCGCACGGATAAGGTGTCTACTAATCATGTTCTCCACTACAAACAGGACACTTTCCGGTACCATATTTACATACTTCCGAGGCTATATACGTACATCTACATATGTGTAATCCTCCTTAGGTGCATATACCTACAAAATATACATACTATTCGTATTCATATATATATATATATATATATATATGTGTGTGTGTGTGTGTATGTATGTACGTATGTATGTATGTATGTATGTATGTATGCATGTATATATATGTATATATATGGACGAGCACATTTATAATACGTCAATATACAAATCGTATATATAAACAACGCGTTTTCCCGACTTCACACTCTTCAATTGATATGCACACTCACTAACACACTCTAAACCTCCATATAACTACACTTTATCCGTGTTTGACGGCCACAAACTCGCCTTCCGCCAACATAGCCTTCCCATCTTCCACCATAAGCAGCTGTATTGGTTCGCCAATAGACTCGTCCGTTAGTATCCACATACCCAGTACATGCCCACACTCCATCTAAACCTACTTGCTGCATATGCACCCAATCCTGCTGTGCTACACACTGACATAAACAAATGCAAATAAACTGGTATACTCCAAGGCTTCATACAACCGGCGAGACTCGCGCTTATATATACATACCTACACTTGAACAAAACACGCATCTCAAACCTAAAACTTTATATAGCTACACTCTCTCCGTGTTTCAGAACCACAAACTCGCCTTCCTCCAACCCAGCCTTCTGAGCTTCCGCCTTCAGCAGCAGTGGTGGTTCATCGATAGGCTCGTCCGTTAGTATCCACGTGCCCCAGTGCATGCCCACACTCAGTCTGGGCCTTCGCAAGTCCAAGTGCACCTGTACCGCTTCTTTTGGGTCTACATGCTGCACCTGCAAGAACCATCTCGGGTCGTATGCACCTATCGGTATCATAGCTAAGTCAAACCTGCACCTTGATTCCTCGTCTGATGAACCCCCACTGGTGAGCGGTCCACCAAAGAACTCCTCGGCCGTTTCTAAGAACATCGGACAGTACGCGGTATCGCCCGCGTGGTAAGCCAGTCGGGGTGGCAAAAGCTCGGTACCGGAATCCGTCCCGTAATTAGCGTTGCTCTCAAAGCAGTATACAAAGCCACACCAAAGCTCCTTGTTGCGGTCAAACGAAGTGCGTGTGGTCCAGTGTTGTACTGGCGTGGACGTTATTGTCACACATGAGGAAAGGGTGTGTTCGGATGGGGTCTTGATGGTGAACTTGCAGGGCACTTCTTCCCACCAGTTCAGCTCCACCACCTTGGCCATGCTATTTTTAGACCATTTCGACCCGAAGTTCGGTACAAACCAGCGGCTCTTCATACCCAACGGTACCACAAATACAGGGTCAAACGCCTTATGCAGTCTCGTAACAGTAGAAGCACACAGATGATCGTAATGGTTATGGCTGATAGTGACTATGTGTATCTGTGGCAAATCCTCTATCTCTATGGGAGGTTGTACATAGCGTTTAGGCCCGGCAAACTGTACTGGAGAAGCACGGTCTACCCACACAGGGTCGGTGAGGATGTTCACACCACTGCATTGCACTAGAAAGGACGCATGCCCCATCCATGTGGTTTGTATCTGATTCTTTTGATTAGGTTCGTCCAAGCCATCTGTGACTTCCCTATTGCTGCCACCATATCCGGTCCCACATATACCCGCCATCGGACTGATTGAGAACAACTTCTCAGTATCTACACTCACCGACGGTACGCGTTTCTGCACCTCCTCTGGGCTGGGAAACGGGGGTGCATTCTGTCCGCTTTTCCACTGTACTAGACCGAATAAGCCATTCACCCTGTCGCCACCCTCCCAAGGTGCATTGAATGTATCGCCCCAAAGCCCACTTTTAGTGGGTTGGGTAGGGTTCTTCAGGTGTAACATACTACGTTTGATTTTGCATGGTTGGCTCTGAAGCGTGGCTATGTACGCCTGATCGAATGCCTTTTTCATCATATGAGAGTTATGTGCTTGTGTGCAAAAGATAAATGGTTTTGGTGAACATGCGCGTGTATTTTCTGTGTCCTATTAAAGTCGTAAACGAGACAAGCGATATTTACAACTTTGCAGGCTCTTCACCTGCCCAACTGGTATTTGTACAGATATGAGTTAGTCGAACATAAACGCACACCATGATGAGTTGGTGTGGTTTCGCACAACACAGCCTTTGATCAATATACCTTTTTAGGCTTTCGATAATAAAATCAAGAGAGCACTATAATAACCATCAAAATAACACATCCAAGTCAAATGTATACAATGAAATATGCTTTTTGGATATATATATGATAAATAAAATTCAACACTCAATCTGACTTGCTCAGAATACTAGCAGCGTGGCGCAGAGGGAGCGCGCGAGGCCCATAACCTCGAGGACGTCGGATCAAAACCGACCGCTGCTTTCTTTTTTTTCAACGTGTTTCAGTTTTATTCAGTACTGAATATGCTGCTACTGTCGCGCTTAGGTAATGTATGCTTGCATATTACAGATATAACTTATTTTTCTAATTGTCTTATTCGCATAGTGTATGTTGCGAAAGATATATTAAAAATATTGGATAAATTGTTCAGGAGTGCCTCTTTATGTGCAGAGACTTCATGCATACTTGCATACTGAGTATGTTGCCAACAATATATTAAAGTAGCTGAATAGATCGTTCAGACGTGCGTCTGTATATGCTGAGACTTCATGCATACTTGCAACTCTAACTATACGGACAATGTAATAAAAACATTTTAGAGGCTAGGCTGGATTGATAGTTCAGTTGTGTGCCTGTAAGTACAGATACTTCATTCGTATGTGGGGTAGGGCCTATTCGCTAGCACAGTGTTTGGTTTTGCATACCTGGCAGGCGCCCTATCTGTGATACTCCAATGCGAGTACACAATGAAACACATAAATACATATTATACACATAAACATTAAACATACATACCTATACATAAAATATGCGAAATATACCAAGAAGTCATGAGCTTTACAATCTTCATACTCTTTGTTTTAAAATAATCACCCACAGAAGGTATTCGTCGATCAAAAATTAATAATTCTGGAGGTAAAGTAATTCTCGGCTACATGCCGAAAACAAAGCGTCTTGTCGTATTGCCGAGAAAGATCATCATGTCCGTACACTCGCTATTTAAAAGTATTCTCGAAGTGGGCACTCGGGAACACCTTAACCTTCCGTGTCTTCAACGTATAATAGTACTTTGCTACAGGCCAGTGACACTCGGATATGCCTTTGGAACTTCACAACAGCGGCAGGATTAAGCATACTCGAAGAAATACATCTTGAATATCACAGCTAGCAGAATCTGGGCCGAGGCCGTTGCCCCGAGCACCACGTAGGCTGTCTTCTGGTTCAGCGATTGTATCATTGGATACAGATTACCCAGCAAGACCAGACCTGGGAATCAAAGAGATGGAATTCGAATTGAATAGCGGTGATTGGTAATGTGCAGACCTAAAAATTGTGGATAGTCGAGAAGAAATTGGAGTTGAAAGGTGCTATTTTTACGGAGTTGAAATTCAATTGCAGACACAGAAACTAGAGATCCGATAGAGATTCGATAAGTAAATTAACATGTCACGTGTATGTTTTCAGCTATAGCAACGCCACAAAAGGCAGTACAATACACGTTGATTCAAATTCTAAACGCATACATTTAATTAGCGCAGATAACTTACTCGATACGCCGAAGCCTAGAACTACAGCGGTCCATCTCAACGCCTCACTTGGCACAACGCAGACCACCTTTCAAAAGAAATGTATGCACATTAGTACAGGGAAGAAGGAACCCAATTGTATGTCGTTATCATGGCAACCTGATGAGTAGAGCTGTATGGATGCGGTTTGGATAGCATATACATACTGTGTGGACTTCGGCCCTTAATATGAAGAAAAAAAAAGTTGAAAATGACCATACTCGTCGTCACATTTTATTCTTCTTCACACAAACATCGCTAGCAGCAGCACTACCAATGCCCGAAACGATACCTACTACGCAACACTCACACACATACACCATTGGTAGTCAGCATCTCACATCACAAGTCCCAGTTGTATGCATACTTTCGCCACACAGTCTGGAATGGCTAGAGACCACTTCTGCCAGACATACCGACACAGGGATGAACATGAAGACGGAGTAGCCGAACAGACAGATCAACTCCAGCAGCACACAGGGTTGCTTGACATAGAAGTTCACGAACGCCCAGATCATCAAGGGAAACTGTGGGGTGCAGGGGGCAGTAGAGCAGCGATGCAGTTTGTGGGTGCAGTAGTTAGAGGTGAGTGGGAATGCAGCACAGGTGGAATGAGAGAGTGTAGTGTTGGTCACTGTGTGGTGCAGGGGGCAGTGAAGCAGCGATGCAGTTTGTGGGTGCAGTGGTTAGAGGTGAGTGGGAATGCAGCACACGTGGAATGAGAGTGTAGTGTTGGACACTGTGTGGTGCAGGGAGCAGTGAAGCAGCGATGCAGTTTGTGGGTGCAGTGTTTCGGGTAGCTTTCAGAGATGAGTGGAAATCAAGCACAAGGGGAATGTGGGAGTGTAGTGTCCATCCAGGTGAAATACTTTGGATGGCTTTGGGATGAATGGGCGAGAATTGAGTTGTGATTTTTTTTCTGCATACAGGCTGGCGTGACGCGGGAGTTTGAAGGTGTCCACATCTGCATGGCGAACTGTAAGGTCGTAATGAACAACAAGAGC
>NW_014038946.1:6105-12955 GCF_001186125.1 Sphaeroforma arctica JP610 | reverse complement strand
TATATATATTTCTATAAATGGCATCACAGTGGGCACTAGAATGAGCAAGCCATTGTAATAGTCTATTGATAGTACCACGTGTGTAACGAAGACTGAGAAGAATATATCTAGGTGACGAGCACGATCATCGATTATAAAAGTATGTTCTCAAAGATTGATTTTTACCTCTTTATGAAAAAAACAGATATGAAACACTGGCGAGGCTCCGCGCTTTGCAGCCACAGAGGCGGGTTTGAAGTTTACTCAGCATTCCTTTCTTTAGATTAGATAAAATTTTATAATAGAATTTGTCAGAGTAGGTGAATTTTAGTTAATAGTTGTGAAACACTGCAGGCTGGCTCTATCACTCACACCGACTATCTAATCTGATCTAACTCTAGCCGCCGCGACAATGATATATGAGCTGTTTGAGTAGGAAAATATGGAAGCTTGCGTCAAATTTTGCATGTTTATATGTTTTTTCTTGCAGTGCACTGTTTTTTGTGTGATTTCTCGTACTCGCATAAATATACCCATGTAAAATGCACGACTGGCCGCAACAACTCATATACTCTTGACATCACTTCGTCTGAGAATTAGAATGGCTGAATGTACAATTCATTTGTAAATGGCAAGGTCTGATACATTTGTAAATGGCAAGGTCTGATAATGTACTGTGGAAAGAAATGGAAGGCACACAAGAAAACTTCCGAGTGACAACTTCTATTCCTTTTATGCGGAAACCCTCTATTGGTGACTGCTTACGAAACAGTTGCTTCCAGAGGCTCCGTCTAGTAGTAGACCTGAGCGAACTTTGTTCTCACAAAGGGGTTCGCACGAGCCAGGTGGTCCACTTCGGATACGAGTTCGTCCGTGTGACATTGGCCTATACCGATCACTCATTTGCCAAGCTTGACCCAGGAGGTGCTATGTAGCAACTTGTGCCAACAGCCTCGACCAACTGAGAAACCGGACACGCAATGTACACGTTCGTACAAAGTCGACCTCATCCATGAGTTCTGGTTTACGGCATATCACGTGTGTATGGTTGTTCGTCACAGAACCAGCTTCAATGGATTGACGTTGTATTGGTATAGATTGTGTTCGGTCTCCTCAAAAGCGCCGTGTGTCACAACAAACGACTCCGACTCAGCACGTCCCATAATAGAATGCTTGTTTCTAACGAATCGACGACAGCATATACACCCCCACATTGAGCAGCGCTGATTTTAGTCTACAATGGAGACTGTTGCCTGTCTTTGAACGCACTCGTTTGGTGTTGTGGCTGCTTATACAAAGTGCCGGGAGGGCACGTGTTGTATATTGGTTAGCGCGTGCGTGGTTATAAGGGCTGTGTATCAGTGAGTCACACAACGGCCCAGTCTTGTACTATCACAACATGTGTGTATTTAGCGCAACACCGTTTGATTCCGACACGGAGATGCACTGAAGGCAATTCACCCGCACAAATCGTTACGCACTCAGTCACCGCGCTGCTGGGTGGCCGTGTGGGATGCTAAAGTGATGTGCAATGCCTGGCGAGTCCTGGACTCCTGGATACACTACATGAGGATATATAGGGACCTAATATCACACATTGTCACGCTGATGGTCTCTAAAGACGATCTACCCGTTACTATCGAGTGTATTCCGACCGTAATCGACGTAGCGGTCAGTGTCCGAGAGGATGCTGTTCACATACAAGTGCCGAACTTTGCTGCGGCTATTCTACCGAATCCAGTACCACCACGGCACTGCAGCATCACGAGAGGGCGAATGCCAATTACTCTGAGCACCTCCAGACCATCCACCAGTGTTCGATGCATTTGTAACGTCATGCACTAAGGCACCGCTCAGCCCATACAATGAAGAGTACATGTAGCGCATACAACTGTGCCGACTCTAAAGGACAGTCAGTGGATACTGTTTAAAAGGCACAGGGAGTACTCTATGCTCGACATCCACAGACTGCGTATTTGTAAGGCACCGCTCAGCCCATACAATGAAGAGTACATGAAACGCATACAACTGTGCCAACTCTAAAGGACAGTCAGTGGATACTGTTTAAAAGGCACAGGGAGTACTCTATGCTCGACATCCACAGACTGCGTATTTGGCATCCATATGCGAAGGTTAGATTCATGGGTACCTTCAACACTTCTGTGCATAGACGTCAGAGTGTGTGCATGAACACAATTGGCCCTCCAGGAGCCACACCAGCACAATAAAAACGCATGCATGGTCTGCAGCTGCATGGATTCAGATTGCTACGTGTTCGATTTGCTAAAGCTTCAGGGTAGGGTGTGTGGTGGATACTGCGTATAGGTATCTTGTGTGTGCGTGTTTGTGACCGTCTGAAATCGACGCCGTATTCATTGTGACTGAGTTCGAGAGTCACGGAACTCTTTGAACAACGCGATCACATCTGAAGGTAGTGCGGCAAGAGCCTTTTGTGCCTTGGTGGTTTCCTGCGAGCATAAAAAGTTCATAAAGAGAAATATCGCTAGGTAAAAAGTGTTCCAGTTCTCTCTATCAATCTTTGCTGCAATACATTTCGCGTGTAATCGGCACATGGTGATGTATCAGCTTAGGTATAGTGAGATGCCGAATCGGCAATTAAAATTCAATCAATATTCAATCACACATTCAGCTAGTAGATATATTCAAATAGAATATTCAATCACACATTCAGCTAGTAGATATATTCAAATAGAAGTATTCTAACCAGCTTGAATAATAGGCCGCATGTGCATCAATAGATGCTTTGACTAGTATCACACGCCTGATCTCCAGATTGATAAACAAACCGACGGAAAAGAAATCATAGACACCTTTATCGCGTACAAGCCTGAGTGTGTTATAACACTGAGCTAGCAGAAATACTCACGATACGCCCCGCTACAACCTCACACATAAAAATTAATACGTACCGATAATATGGGCACTAGAGTGGATGATGAACGGACATACACTTCAGGCACACACTCCCATCCGTTGAGATAAAGTAACTCTCACAGTCGAGCACCATTATGCACAATGGGCAAAATACTAAACACTATAAAAAATGCGACGGGTGTGGTTAGAACATGGACTGTATTCAATGTTATATCACAACACATCACAGCACAATATAGAGACCGAATCTACAACCCAATCAAAACCCCACTTCCAACCACACACAGACCCCATACCGCTCATTTGCCACTTCACAACCACAAACAGACCCCATACCGCTCATTTGCCGCTTCACAACCTCATCCCACCCGGACACATACCAGTAGCTTTGCGGCCGCCATGAGTGCCGTGGCCCCCTCCTTCACCTCACGCACATGCTGTTCGTAGGCCTCTGCCAGGTGCGCATCCTCATCCGCCTGCTGTGTGGTTTTCTTGGCCGTGCGCTTCCTTCTAGCATGCACGCTGCGAGTGGAGTCCATACACACCTGCACAAAGTCTTCCTGTGTGCCAATCGGCTCAGTCATGCGCAATCCCTCTAACCCTTCCGCTGGGGTTGCCCGGCCCTTTGCGCTGGTCCCTCTCCTGTGCTTAGGCTTGGCAGGGTTGGCTTTGCCCCTGGCTTCTGCGCGGTAGACACTGTTCTGTACTATCCGCTGCACTTGTGCGTCTGGCGATTCCGTGCCATTGGACGGGTCACTCATAGGACCGGGCCCCCGTCTCTGTTTCGTACTATCCGAGGGGCCTGTATTTGGGCCTAATTTCTGGGCTTTGCTTCGATATGGTCTCTTAGCCGCCCCATCGGTCCTGGCTCGTTTGGGGTGGGACTGGCCTTTCGCCTTCACTTTGCCTTCAGCAGGCTGTAAAAAACGTATAAGTTCGCTTTAGCTGCGTGCATAAGATTGTAACGTTTATGGCATGCGGAAGCAAGTAACGGGACTGACCTATCTCGTGTTTTGATATCATGCAACTACTACTAGATACACACAAAAGTATGCATGAGGTGGGAGGGATGGTGTGACTACTCTGTAAATGCTTTTGTCCAATCGAACGCTAATGCTGTCGTAACAACCAGACACCGCATCAAATATCACATCACACATCATAATCCGAAGCGAAGCACCAAACCAAAAAGAAATCACAAGGCAAACCAATGACGCCGAGCACCACTGCATGTCCACAAGCTAATACTGAGCTCAGCCCAATCCGATGGTGGTAGGACGAGTCAGTAATTGCAAGCTAGTAATTTGCATAATTTGATAATATGCGTGAAAGACCATTCTACACCTTCCTCCTTGCCCGGAATGTGATGTCGAAGTGTGTACCTCAATTTAGTATTCCGTATTCCTCAGAAATCAACTTCCGAGCCTTCAGCTGCGAGCACATCTGCTCGCAATAAACGTCAAAACCACTTGCAGCTATATCAAGCTCAAGGCCATAGACACAGCCTTGGAAATACTTCCATTCGTGATCTAGTTTTGTACATATCATACATCATACTTCTGCAAACTTATATGCAATCATAACGCAATATCTAGTTACTTTGACGAGAAAAATTTGCATACCTGAGTTGTCTTGTTGGTGTGTTGTGCTGCCTTCTTCTCCCGTGGCAATTCTACGGGAGGAGGCCTGTGTAATCGAAACACAGAATAGGGTTAGGAACAGGCCACACTGAGCCCCAATTCAACTACAGAGGTATGCAACAGTCCTAGCTTAGAGGAAGTGGGCTCTTTGTTACCATACACTCCATTATACACACCAAGAAAAGCTTACTTCATCAGCAATACGCCACATAGTAAGTGCCACAGTGGATGCCTGGTTCCGGAAAAAGCAGTACATAGTCACACGGAAAGTTACACACTATCCCACGAAATGGATTCATGCCCAAAGACCGAGAGGAGCTCATCGGAAATGTGGTGGGAATGACCCATATTATATAGGGAATACTAACATGCGACAAAGTACAAAAGTGTGTATGCATAAATATGCGCACATACTGATTGCTATCTTAACTGTACGAGTGTACCATGAGCCTGTTAATGGATAGCTGCAGTGGTGGTAGCTTCTATCCATCTACCAGCGTTATCAGTCACTATGTACTGAGCTTAGCGACTGATTTATTACTACGCAAGTGTTACGTGATATCAATCCACGATTCATGTGTGTATTGTAGATGCCCATGGTACATCTAGTCCACAGGGACGTGATGTATGACACGACACCAAGCACTAAATAAATGTTAAAGCACACATCGACTAAATACAATTCAGCAGGACACGAGTAGTGCACGCTCTGTTGCATTGAATTCGTTAGAACTCAGAGAGTGATCCTCGCAGTAGTCACATACGATTCCGACGGAAAGGGTCCCCATGGGGGCCGGCGCGGGGGCAAGAAGTTGTACTCCATTGGGTTGCACTTAAGGCCATATTGCAGTAGTTGAGCGAACACATTGGCTTGGCCCTTCTTCAGTATCTGGTGTATCCTCGGAAACCTTTCCCATGTGGCTTTGATGTCCTAATAGCGACAGGACAGGACAGGACAGGACAGGGGGAACATTGTAGTTCTGAACTTTCATTGCCAGAGCTTATGCACTGACCGCACGTACTTCGATAGGGTACTTGCGTTCGGCTGTGTTGTATATGGTGTAGTCGCCAAACATATACTTAAACCCTAAGCCCTAACCCTATCCGCATAGTCTGGCGCTGTAAAAATCGGACTAAGTTCTGTGTAAAACTAAATTTATATATCAGCAGTGTGTATTTGTATTGCATACTATGACTGTACACCACAGAGGGCAGCAGAGGTGTGAAAAAGGAAGGTTTCTTCGCCCAGATGTATAGGAGAGTGATCCTAGCTCGAATACGTGCGGTATGGCAGATAGTCACAACTACATCCTTCGTATTATTGTACAGGCTCGTGGTAACCCCCACACTGCGACAGCGCGTATACGTGAAGGATACTAAACAGTCAAGTCAGAGTTATGAGCCACATACCTTGGCCGTCTTGCAGTTGGCGCAGTACCACTTCTCGTCGTCGTCGTCGTCGTCCTCTTCATGCAACGGCGGGTTGACGCAGTTGAAGTGGAACACTTTGGGGCACATTTCACAGATCACGAGCTTACCGCTGATACCTACAAGTTACAAGAACGTTCAACCCGACTGTGGTTGGTATGCTTGCACGACAGATATTAAGTCACAAGAACGTTCAATCCGACTGTGGTGAAGTTGCAAGAACGTTCAACCCGACTGTGGTGAAGTTACAAGAGCGTTCAATCCGACTGTGGTTGGTAGGCTTGCACGACAGATATTAAGTCACAAGAACGTTCAATCCGACTGTGGTTGGTATGCTTGCACGACAGATATTAAGTCACAAGAACGTTCAATCCGACTGTGGTGAAGTTACAAGAACGTTCAACCCGACTGTGGTGAAGTTACAAGAACGTTCAACCCGACTGTGGTGAAGTTACAAGAACGTTCAACCCGACTGTGGTTAGTATGCTTGCACGACAGATATTAAGTCACAAGAACATTTAATCCGACTGTGGTGAAGTTACAAGAACGTTCAACCCGACTGTGGTGAAGTTACAAGAACGTTCAACCCGACTGTGGTTAGTATGCTTGCACAACAAATCTTAAGTTACAAGGGACCACAACAACAACAGCGCGCCAAACAGGGTTGCCTTAGCGTGCAGCTGAATGCCAACTCTGCAAAAAAAATCAGCAACAACTCGGAAAACATATGAGTATGGCTTGTGGGCACCAGCCATCACTCGGTGCAGGCGAACACCCAAAGAGCCTAGTAACGATTACCAAATACAGCACTATTTCGTAGGAGATTACACTAACTGAACGTGACACAAGTCCTTGGCAGTCACTTTTTGCGTTATCGTGGACGCACATAATATATATACATTATGTAT